>NC_084599.1:41657107-41758607 GCF_033807715.1 Cololabis saira
CGACCCCTGGACTAAAACATCTCTGACTCCAATGTCCTCCCAATTAAAAAGCATAAACCTATGTCTTAAAATACTAAGTCATTATTACACCCATTTACTGGTCCCCTTGTAAATATTTATATCATATCTGTATAATTAAGTGGATATTTGAGCTGAAAGAGATTCATTTCTGTCCAGCAATAATATCAGAATCATCCTCCTGCTCCACAACCCTCTCTTCCAAATATGTTCACTTTTGGCTAAAATTAAAGCATTAGGGTGATGACTTAAGCCTGAAACGGAGGTTTTAAAATGACATGCCAGGCGGTGAAATTTTGTTGCGCTCATTCATTTCTCAAATTCAATTCATGATTTCATTATTTACCGGTTTGTGTTTTTCGAACATCCTGCACATCAATCACGATAAGAGCACTTTGAGGGAGAAAGGTGCAACACATGTGGGCTGCCCACATATTATTGCTTTCCTGCTCTCATCCATTTCCATGTCCAGCTGGGCCACAAGTGCACGTTTTCTTCTGGATCAAAAATAATAGAAAATCCAGCATGCATGTCGTGGGCTCCTTTCACCACAATAAAGCCAAATGCATCATTTTAAAACCTGGAGCTTTTTCTTGAGGTCACACTATTAAAACTGGAAGCTATGTGTGGTGCTGTAGTACTCCAAACGTCTAAAGTAGTGATCATCAACTGGTGGCCCGCGGGCCGAATCTGGCCCGTCAAACCGTTCAATCTGGCCCGAGACTGGATTCCATAATTATGAGGATCAAAGAGAAAATATCATGTGGTCCACACTATTAAATCAACTGAAAACAACAACAACTGAGACTCTTAACTATCAGTAATCCCCACTATTTATGACTTGTTGAAGAATATTATCAAAACCAGTTCAGAAGTCCGCTGTGGTGTAGTGAGTTTTATTCAGTAAGCCGGCGGTGAGCAGACCTACGCAGAGTGTGTCTGGGTTGGTGTGCTGACCAAGAATGGTTGGAGTCATGACTTTTTATACAGTAAGTTCAAAGTACAAAAGGCAGGAATAAACAAGCCAAGTGAGAGATAAAAAGCAATTTACAGTCAGATGTGATCTGTGGCCAAATGCCGTTATCCGGCATTCGTGACTGTCATGACTGTCACTAAGTTGTAAATTACCCCATAGGGTGTTCTCGCGATTCGTCTGTGGCCAAATGAGTTGGTATTAACATATCAGTCAATCAGGAACTTCGTCATATGGCATTCCCGTGGTTCAAGTGTTTGTTGAAGCTAGTTCCAAGGTGTGGCCACTGCAGGGGGTAGGAAGCTGGAGTTTCAGATCAGCCACGGTGTCACAATGCCTCATCAGACTCTATACATTACGAAATGAGACAGACTCGCTGCACTGTTTAGCCTAACATTCATGTTTCACACAGTTCTTTTTTTTTAAACATACAGTAACTGGCACAACTTAAAATAACATGGTAAATAACCTGGTACCAGAACAAAACAGGTCACAAATAATGTTCGCACATCAGATAAGAAGTAAAATCACAAGGCTGAAATTGGTGACTCACACTGCTTAATGACTGGCATTACATTTCCTCTCTGACACCAAATTCCAATGACATCCCTGGAAATGAAAAAGTAATTGAATGAAGTGGAGAAGTTGTCGTTTAATTGAGTGATGAACTTCTTCATCTTGTGTGTTATGTTGCTTTCTCCCACCGTCTTCAGTGTGTTGAAGTGCAGCCTCCCTGACAACAAATCTGCCTGGAACACATCAAGTTTGTTCCCAAAGGCATCAGGTTTTTCCGCCAAATCCACCACTGGTTTTTCTTTTCCTTGCAGCTGGAGATTAAGTGTATTCAAATGGGTTAAAAACGCAACGTTGCACACGTATTCTCTGTCTTGCATGATGTGGAGATGTTCAGCTGCCGCTTTTGATTTACTTTGTTTCAAAAAATCCACTACTTGGGCACGGAGTTCACCAATGCGCTCCAGTGATTTGTCCTTACTGAGCCAACGCACGTCATTGTGGAGTAACAGGTCATCATGAACAGCTTGGGATTCGAGCACAAATTAAACAATAAACTTCAAATAATAATGTTATGCCAAAATTAAATTTTTATTAGGGCCCGAGCACTTACAGTGCGAAGGCCCTATAGTATCTGTAGGAATTTTCCTTTTTTCCTTATTTTTCCGACGAAAGAAAGGCCTTTTTTCCCCCTAAACGTGCCCCAAAAGTCACCAAATTTTGCACCAAGCCAGGCCTGGCGAAAAATTTGATATTTAATGGTTTGCATTAATGGGCGTGGCCTAATGGCTCAACAGCGCCCCCTAGAAAACTTTGTGCCTCAAGCCCCACAATACGGTTTGACGTACATGCACGAAAATCGCTACACACCTGTATCATGTCGCAACTTAAAGAAAAGTCTCTTGGTGCCATGGCCGAAACCGAACAGGAAGTCGGCCATTTTGAATTAATCGTGTAATTTTGGCGAAACTTATGCCATTCCTTCAGCAGTTAATACGGCCTGAACCGTAACGTGCACCCAGGTGTAAAATGTGCGCAAAATGTGCGTCTTGATCCTGCGATGACGCGCATTACTGTTTTCAGTCAAAAGCATTACAGTGGCGAATATAGACACCAAAAAGCATGCCCCCCCCTTCATCTGATTGGTCCGTATTTGATAGTTTCTACTTTCTGCCATAACTTTTGCATGGTTTGAGATAAAGACTCGTGGGTGGTGTCATGGGACTGGGTTTTGAGTCCTTGACCTTCGTTGGCATTAATTAGCCCCGCCCATTCTTCTGATTGGTCGATATTTTATAATCCCTATTTTCTGCAATAACTTTTGAATGGTTTGATATAAAGAGTCGTGGGTGGTTTCATCGGCTAAATGTCCAGTTCTGAAGAATCTACATACAAGTCATACAAGCTTCCACTGGAGCCTGAACGTGCACAAGGGTGGAGGACCGTTCATCGCAGCTTGCAGGTTTAATTAAATTTTTATTTGAGGGTCCGGCCCCCAAGGTGACTGTCCGGTAAAATTCTGGCCCCTCTGACAAATATAGTTGGCAACTCGCCTGAATCACATTTCACCGTATTTTTATCACATGCTTGCTTAGTAATTGATTGATACACCGACGTATATTCCAGGTGATTTTAAGTAAGCGAAGCTAACTTGCCGGGGCTCACCGGTGGCAACATCAGTTTAGTGGTTTAGTGGGTGAGCATATTATGAGTTCATAATTAGAGCGTGGCAATATAAAAGAAATACTACCCTTTCCCCAGAACCGCAGGCCCATTTAGACCCAAACTGACACCTTGATAACAGTCAGGCAGTTACTGACATTTACTAATGTCCCATTCTTTTATGTGCAGTTTATGGACAATTTAAGCTTCGGGATCTGAGCAGGAGTTTATGTTAATGACAGTCCTTGCTGGGAATAGGGATGTTTTTTTTCTTCTTTTTTACATTTTTGCATCAAATTAAACTCAAAAACCTTATTACATGACAAGTATGTAAACAACAATGTATCCCTGCGTCTCTGCATTCACCTCCCGCCTCTCTGTTTGTGATTGCTTTTCCCGTAATTGCTGTGATGAAGGTTCTGTATTGTATGCTCACTAATTGGAATAAATTTGTTTTGAGAGCACGAGTCTCTTTGAGGCTTTTAAGTTCTTAACTGTCATTAAAGTTGCAGTAATCCAAAGTGAAGTGTTTTAAACATGTAGACCTTGTCGATGAGTTAATAGCTCAATCTCGTCCTTGCCAATATGCTCAAGCACTTTAATTTATTCCCATCAGACACTGTTTACAGTGAAGAGTGGTTTAAGACATTAGCATAAGAATGAATGATTACTGGAGTAGGATTTTAGTTCACTGTCACCGTGTTTTTTTTCTTCTCCTAAACCAAACTTTAATATTTAAAACTGGAGACTGTGTTCCCTGGTCAATATTAATACGTAAATGACAGACGGAAACTAGTCTGATTTCATCCACAGAAGAAAATGGGAAGCTGAAACTCGACATAAATCTAATAAACAAGCAAGCCAGTTGCACTGTGTGTCCTGTTTTTGATCCAACCAGTGTAGAAAGTGGGACAAGAGGTTGTGGAGGGTAAAATGTAGTCGAGTATCTGCAGACAGATCAGACAGTGGCAACGGAAAGTGTGTGAACCCTTCACTAACTCACAAGAAATTGACTCAACAATGACACAAATAGTTATAATTTATTGTGATGTTATGAAACACACCCACTAAACACTGATTGCTTGTGGAAAAGTAAACGAACCCTTGGAGTTAGTAGCTGGTTAAAGCTGCTTTGGCAGCACCAACTTCAAGCAAGTGCCTCTGGTAGCTCTGGATCAGACCAGATCAGACCAGGGGCCTGTACTACGAAGCGGGATTTGGGGTTAGCGAGGTAACTTCAGGTTTAACCCTGGGTTTTCAGGACTACGACGGTGGTTCACTTCTTAGCGGGGCACATCGCCATGGTAACTTATGCTGAACCGCTAACCTGCTCCGGAGCAGGTTATGTTCGAGATACAGATCGCCGGGTGTAAAAGCACCGCCCACTGACCAATCAGCTCTCTTGGAAAATGACATGCCCTTTCGAAGAGAATCCAGTGGAGCTCTGTGCGCGGATCGTGAGAGGATCCCTCCGAAGAGAACGCGTATTCTGGGACCACCAAAACCCCTTTGCTTTCCCTGTATGAACGATCCAAAAAAATAAAAAATAAAAAAGGAAAAAAGGAAAAAAAGAAAAAAGAGGTGGAGGAGAAAATAAAAAATAAATCAATCAACCCTAACCTAATTAACCCTAACCCTAATAAAACAAATCATCACCCAAAATCCGATGTACAGTCAATCCAAAACTAATACCAATTAAATAAAGAAATCAAGAAGAAATCAAAAAGAAGATGCATTTGTAAGGGGATAGCAAAAAAGGGATTTTCAATTTCGTCCCTCGAACATTCTGAGAAGTCACTTTAAAATACTAAATACCCCCCTCCTGAAAAAATTAAAAATTAAATAAAATAAATAAATAAACCCAATTCTTTGGTACAGCATCAGCACAAGTTATCGGTCAACAACAATAGTTATAGAACCAATATATACAGGACTGTCTCAGAAAATTAGAATATTGTGATTTTCTGTAATGCAAACACAAAAACAAAAAAATGCCATACATTCTGGATTCATTACAAATCAACTGAAATATTGCAAGCCTTTTATTATTTTAATATTGCTGATCATGGTTTACAGTTTAAGATTAAGATTCCCAGAATATTCAAATATATGTTTATATCCCTATGAATTTACGCATTTAAACAGTCAGCGATCTTTTGCCAGCTGTCTTTCCTGCATTTTGCAGCTGCAACTGTGTTGCTTTTTGCCTGTATTATATGCCTATACTCATCATATTTCCGTAAAATTATTGTTTGCTCTTCGCTACTGAAATAAGCGGCTCTGACAGCGGACTTCTCCATGCTTGCGATTGGTCATGCGCTGAAAACACCGCCCCTTTTATGTGCACGCGCTCATATCCAGATTGGAGAAACCTGGGTTGATATACCGAGTTGATAACCGCCGTCGTGTGACCGCTTAGCGTGATTGCAATTGTCCCGCTTAGTGAATCTGGATAAGGAAAAGATATCCTGGATATGTTGAACTTGCTTCGTAGTACAGGCCCCAGATCAGACCTGGATCAGATCTGACAATAATCAGGACGGATTCTGGACACTTTGGATGTTTCCAGAATCTGTCCTGATTATTGTCAGATGAACAGTCCTCTTGAGGTCAGGCTACAGCATATCTATTCAATTCAATTCCATTTTATTTATATAGCGTCTAATACAACAGATGTTGTCTCTAGACGCTTTCCAGAGACCCAGAACATGAACATAAACATAAACATAAACCCCCGAGCAATTATTACATAAACAATGGCAGGTAAAAATCCCCTAGTGGGAGAAAAACCTTAAGCCAAACAGTGGCAAGAAAAACTCCCCTTTAGGAGGAAGAAACCTGGACCAGGACCATGATCATAAGGGGGGACCCTCCTGCCGAAGGCCAGACTGGGGGAGTCGGGCACGTCAGCAGCACAGCAGGCAGGTGGAAGCAGCAGCTGGATGCCCAGAGGGGAGTGGGGGACCGCAGACCGGGGGTGGGGGGGGGGGGGGGGGGGGGACGCAGGCCAGCACACAGCTGCTCTCTGTGGGCGTAAGGTCTGGGATCTAACTGGGCAGATTTTGTGGTGGAGTCACTTCCATACTTAGTGTCATCGTCCTGCTATCGTTCCGGACTATAAGTCGCTCTGGAGTACAAGTCGCACCAGCCATAAAATGCATAATAAAGAAGGAAAAAACATACATAAATCGCACTGGAGTATAAGTCACATTTTTGGGGGTAATTTATTTTTATAAAATCCAACACCAAGAACAGTACGGAAGAGTATTAGGGCCAGGCAGGAGAAAAATAGAAATAGTATTTTAGGGGAGGAAGATTTTTTTTTCTTTATGCACTTTGAAGTACAATTTCGAGAAAAAAGTTGAAATGCTGAGAAAAAGTCAAACTTTGATGACAATGTTGATTTGAAACACATATCACACATATGTAGTTGCATTACTTATATTGCATACTGTACCCTTAATGTTCCACTCCAAGGATGTTAGTTAGTTAGTTAGTTAGTTAGTTAGTTAGTTAGTTAGTTAGTTAGTTAGTTAGTTAGTTAGTTAGTTAGTTAGTTAGTTAGTTAGTTACGGCTGCTGCTGCATAGCTGTCAGTCGCTCTGCTAACTGGATTTGATGCGCCAGAGGAGACATTTCCACTTTAATCACGAAATTGTATTTAAACTTTATTCACGAAATTTCAACTTTTTTCTCAAAATTATATTTCAACATTAATCTCGACATTTCGACTTTTTTCTCGTCATTTCGACTTTTCTCTCGAAGTGCACAATGAAAAAAAATGTGCCCCTCTCAGAAAATATTTCTCCTGCATGGCCCTAATACTCTTCCGTATTCCGGAGTACAATTCGAACCAGCTATAAATTGCATAACAAAGAAGGAAAAACATATATAAGTCGCACTGGAGTATAGGTCGCATTTTGGGGGGAAATCTTTTTATAAAATCCAACACCAAGAACAGACATGTCATTTTGAAGGCAATTTAAAATAAAAATAGAATAGAGGCAACAACAGGCTGAATAATTGTACGGTTTGCTTACGTTACATGACACAACTAAGAACGGGCCTGGTATGTTAACATCACATATTAGGAGTTATTCAGATAACTATAGCATAAATAACATGCTAAGAAGTTTACCAAACCATCCGTGTCTCTCCAAATAACTAAAATCCAGTGAAATCTTCATCCTCGGTGTCACTTTTAAACAACTCCGTTAACTCCGGAGGTAGAAGATGCAGCTTCCTCTTCTACGTCGCTTATGTCAGACTCATCGTCAGTTGCAGTTCGCCCTCCTGTGGTTTAGTGTGAAAATAACATGTGAAATGATAAACCGGTAATAATGTGTTAATAATTTCACACATAAGTCGCTCTAGAGTGTAAGGCCATGTCCCAATCCCCCCCTTTTCAGCCCTACCCCTAAATTTTGCGTGTTCCCGTGAGGGTAGTGGTGTCCCAATTCCTCTTTGCATCTAGGGCTACTGGACATAAAGAGGGGTAGGGTGTATGAATCTAACCCTTCAGAGCGAGCAATTTCAGATACTGACTCGCTGACCGAGGGCTAGAGAAAATTCCCAGAATGCTTTACGTCATCATTTGCAGACTGAATCAAACAAAAAAACATGGCATACATTTCTAATTTTTTTGTGAATAAAATCAATATTTTGAGTTAGTTTCTGCATAAAAATGCGTTTTGATTACATTTCTAGCGAGAAATATATATTTTACTTTCATAATATTCACTCAGTAAATGTACATAATCACTCGCTTGCCCGTTGTTGCGTCGTATCTTATCTGATGTCGCCAGAATAAAGGCTGATTTATGGTTCCGCGTTACACCAACGCAGAGCCTATGGCGTAGGTTACGCAGCGATGCGCGCCGTACGCCGTACCCTACGCCGTACCCTACGCCGTACCCTACGCCGTACCCTACGCCGTACCCTACGCCGTACCCTACTTCGTAGGCTCTGCGTCGATTTAATGCGGAAACATAAATCAGCTCCCGAGCCGGCGGCTCTTCTCATCCCCCGAAAACATCGGATCAAATTTCTTAACAGGCGTTATTTGGATAAACTGAGCCCAGGTTGGGGATCTTAAAGGTTACTTTTACGCCTGAAAAAATATTAAAACTCAATAAAGTGGCATATTAACAGCGCTACAGCTGAAATTAAAACAGCTTTTAGCTCTCGGCTTCCTGATATGGTGTGACGTTTGTGCAAACGTAACTACGCAGTCGCTTACGTACCCGAATGTAAACCACGCAGTGACGTAGCAAGTGGTGTCCCAATCCCTAGGGAAGATTACAAGGGCCCTACCTATTTTTAGGGCTAGTGGTAGAAAGTAGGTGGTGTATTGGGATTGGCCCTAAGTCACAACCCTGGCCAAAGTATGAAAGAAAACGAAAATACGGTACTTGGGAATCAAGGCCTCGATCACTGAGGGGAAAACTGAGTCAATGAAGGAATCCACATCACGATGCCCCTTTCAACATACCTCCCCTTTGGATTGATGTTTCAGTGTTGGCAGATTGCATTCTTCTGGCATCACCCAAGGTGCAGCTTGGCTTGTTGCCTTCCTCCGGGAAGATCAGCCAAAGTACTAAACCGCTTCGATTTAGAGACAGTTTGTCAAATTGTACTGATTTATTCTTAAACACTTTGAGATTACTTTGTATCTCTTTTAAAGCCTTATGAAGATCAGAAACTCTTGATGGTACAGTATGTCTTTTAAGATCGTTTGGAAAATACTGACACCAACTGGTTTCCATAAACTGTAAATGCGCCATTATTATTAATTGCAAAAACAAATAACTGTTTCCTGTCCATGTTTCAAAAGATCTAACTTATCTGATTCTGCTGTAGGCGTCATAAAAGAAACTAGACATGAGATTTAAGCCATAATGTCGCCGGCAGTTCAATATAAAACGTTTTCAAGGACTTTGAACGTAGGATTCAATAATCATGATGATGTGAAGAGGAATGCGTTTAAGGGATACACTCCATGGGAGATAATAAAAAGTAAAACTTTATTTTATACAGTGAAGGGCCACTCTGACCCCTTAAATATATGTTTGACTTTTAATGAAAAGACTCTGGTTCCAATCTTGAGTGGATCAGTCCTTCAAGCACTTAAGAGTTAACCGTGTTATTTTCCTTTCAAGCTGCACTTTAGTTACATTTAAAACCACAAAGGATAAAAATTTTCTAGAAAAAAAAGAGGGAATGAAGTACAGCCTCTGTGAATTTTCATGTTTTATATATATGAAAAGGCATGATTTCCAAAAATGTACCCAGGTTCTAACAACAGAATATGAACAGATAGATGGTGTAAAGTCTCACGCTCTCATCCATCTGTCCGAGCTGAAGGCGGATGACGGGATGAATGAATGTTAACGCCACCATTCAAGATGACAACAAAAATCCAGAACGATGGGAAGATGGAACCCAACGAACTACTGAGTGAATGTCTCAAGCAGAAGAAACCCAATGAGAAAGATGATGATGATGAGAAGGAGGAATCGTCATCACAGAAGAAGACCCTGCACGGCATGTACAACATAGCTGGGAGAGGATATGTCAAGAATCATAAAGATTGTGCACTTGGTGACAAGTTTTTGATATTTAGCATGGTGTTAGGTATGGACATGAGGTTTTCAAAAACCACCGCAAACAATTTGGGACGGCCCCCTAGTGGCCGGTTTGCAGAAAATGCAAAATGGCTCCCGCCGAAAAGACCAAAGGTCATATCTCAGCTTCTCTTAGTCCTAGATCAGGGGTCGGCAATCCGCGGCTCCAGAGCCGCATGCGACTCTTTAGCGCCGCCCTAGTGGCTCCTGGAGCTTTTTCAAAAATGTTTGACCTTTTTTTTCCTTCTTTTCTTCTTTTTTTTTCTCTTTTTTTCATCTTTCTTTTCCTTTTTTTCTCTTTTTCTTTCTTCTTTTTTTTCTTTTTTTCTTATTTTTTTCTTCCTTTTTCCTTTCCTTTTTAATCTCAACATTTTGACTTTTTTCTCGACATTTCGACTTTTTTCTCAACATTTCGACTTTTTTCTCGAGATTGTACTTCATTAATATGACATTGACTTGTTTCTCGACATTTCAAGTTTTTTCATGAAATTTTGACTATTTCCTCGACATTTTGACTTTTTTCTCGAGATTGTACTTCATTAATCTTGACATTTTGACTTTTTTCTCGACATTTCAACTTTTTTCCTGACATTTCGACTTTTTTCTCGATATTTTGACTTTTTTCTCGACATTTCGACTTTTTTTTCGACATTTCAATTTTTTTCTCGACATTTCAACTTTTTTCCTGACATTTCGACTTTTTTCTCCTATTCCTATTTCAAGGTCATCTTGAAGGTCAAATTTAATTTCCAAGGTCATTTTTTGCACAAAAATCTCCATACCTATAGAATTAAGTCACATAGAAAGATTATAGAGGGCTCTAGACCCATATTTTCACCCCCAAGGAATGCAGTTTTCTGTTTATTGGACAGGTCACTATCACTGTAGTGTCAATCTCATTGGTTGAGAACCGTGGCCTTCTTTCAGGCTTAAGATGAACAGAACCCCAGAACTAAGTCAGAGTGAAAGAAACAAACTGCAAACCGGCCACTAGGGGGCCGTCCCAATTTGTTTGTGGTGGTTTTTGAAAACCTTATGTCCATACCTAACACCATGCCAAACATCACAAACTTGTCACCAAGTGCACGATTTTCATGAATTCCCTCCCAGCTATTAGTAAATAGAACAGATCTTTACTCAGATGCCAGCAGGAAGGAGGTTGCTGAAGCGGTTGCAGGGTGCTGGGCAAAGTCTGCCCTGAGTTGCCCTCAATCATCATCCCCAACCGCGAGGCCTTGCTTCTTGATCAAACAGTCCCGAATGCTTCACCAGACGTCTCTGCAGGGCGGCTGGACTCTCCCTCAGAGAGAGGAGGACGAGTTCAGTCATCTGCGAGGGACAGGGAGATGAGCTGCAGCCCCTACATGATAATTGGCAGGTTTATTCTGATATTACCAATACTTTCACATAATATTTGTTGAGATGAATCTCAGGAATGGATCCCAACTCCACTTCCCACAATGCACCAGTAGCAGCAAGCAGGCTGCTGGTCACCTGATCAGTCACTATCACTGATTTGAGCACCTGAGAAAGACTGGGGGAAGCTCAGTTAGTCAAACAAACTTCAGAGGAAAGAAGCTCCAAGTCCATCATGGACTCAGTCCAAAGACGCCAATGATCGCTGAAATGTTGTACTTGCTTTCATAGTTTGTGAAATGCTGCTTAATATGGTCGAGTTTATGTTTAACTGCTGTGTAGATTAATTGGTTAATGAAAGCATTGCAGCATTGACTTCATTGGTTTTGTGTTGAATGAGTTTGCACTAAGATAATATTTCATTTTTCAGAAAGAAAATAATACAATAATACAAAGGTGAAAATGTTACAATTCTGTAGAATGTTAAAACTTTACTAAAAATGTGGAAAGTTCATGAATTAAGATTTTTCTTCCATTTAAATGGTTTAAAAGGCTTAAAATGTGGGAAATTCATGTAATTAGATATTCTTCATTCAATTTAAAAGGTTTAAAAGATTGATTAATTTAAAAATGTTTAAAATGTTTAAGATATTTGATTCATTTAAAATGTTTAAGATGTTAACTTTTGTTTCTGTCTTTAAAGGTTTACAACCTATTGTGATGAAGTGACCAACCAACCTAAAGAAAAATTAAAGCTGCAAGCAGTGATGAACGGGCCCTCGCGCGTGCAATTTTCACCAATAAAGGTCAAGGATTCAAAACTAAGTCCGATGACACCACCATGACTCTCTATGTCAAACCATTCAAAAGTTATGGCAGAAAGTAGGAACTATCAAATATGGACCAATCAGATGAAGGGGGGGGCGCGCTTTTTGGCATCTAACGTCGCCACAGTAACGCTTTTGACTGAGAAAAGTAATGTGCGTCGTCGCAGGATGGAGACGCACATTTTGATGTATAACACACCTGGGTGCACGTTACGGTTCGGGCGAAGAAGCGGCTGAAGAAATGGCATAAATTGCGCCAAAATGACACGATTAATTCAAAATGGCCGACTTCCTGTTGGGTTTCGGCCATGACGCCAAGAGAATTTTCTTTAAGTTGCGACATGATACAGGTGTGTACCAATTTTCGTGCATGTACGTCAAACCATATTGTGGGGCTTGAGGCACAAAGTTTTCTAGGGGGCGCTGTTGAGCCATTAGGCCACGCCCATTAATGCAAACCATTAAATGTAAATTTTTTCGCCAGGCCTGGCTTGGTGCAAAATTTGGTGAGTTTTGGGGCACATTTAGGGGGAAAAAAGGCCCTCATTTCTTCAGAAAAAGAAAAAAAAGAAAAGCGAGAACGAGAATATTTCCTACAGATACAATAGGGCCTTCGCACTGTAAGTGCTCGGGCCCTAATAAAAGTTTGTGTTGGAAATTGGAATTGAGTTGTCCTTGCATCCTTTGGAGAGAAAAGGAGGTGGACTTGACAATATTACATAATCTAGGCAAATTGAGGAAATAAATCTGCTCCTTTGGCATTACCTAGGTGTTCAAATTTTCTAGCTAATCAGTGGATTTTGGGGAATTTCCCGACTGCACTTTTAATGGCTGGATAAACTATTCAGGCAGTGCAATGGATTGGTGGTTTACACGATACCCTGAATCCTCATAGGGGTCTTTGTGTTTGCTTGCCACCTCCTCCCTGTTCTTGCATCGGTTTTTCCTGGGCACCCCCCCAACCCCCAACCCAGTTTAATTCATTTTTAGTTTGGACTTTTATATTTAATCTTTTTTTTTCCTCATGTGTTGATGTATTCATTTTCATTTTTGCCATTTCAAACAAAGAGCAACAGGTCAACATTGATCGACTACAATTTCAGTATAAAACAGTTCAATTCAGGCTTTTTCTCTATCAAATGGCAGCAGTCTTGCCACATTTACTGTATTTGTCTTGCTGGTGGTTATAAAGTCAGCTTCTATTAAATGTTTCTCTGGTTTCTTTTTGGCTATAAGAGTTTGTGTCACATCTGAAGTACTTTATCACTTATTTAGCATAACATTGTTAGATCTTCCCATGTTGCTTCCAAGAGAGTAAAAACACTTTTAAATGTTGCCACTGCTCTCTGCATGTAAACACTATATAGCTCTTCTTTGTGTCAATTTGTCAATAGAAATGAACCAGACCACGTTGAATAATTACTGAAACATGGGATTGATAAACCAGCCAACCTGCTTTCCATCAATACCGTCGAGCAGTAGTGTAAAGAGTCACTACTACTTTCTAACAAACGATTGAGATCTGGACGGCTGGGGATTTTTCCGGGGAGGTGTTTTTTTTTTTGTATCACTACTAATGAGGTATAGAGAATGTGAGCAGAGATGAATCTTCTCAGGCATCATTTATGAAGTTGACCACCATTAACATGTTAGTGGGGAAGTTAAAAACATGAATTGCGTTGAGTTTCTCAATTAAATTGGTTTTCCAGTAGCTTTCATACACTCCTAGTCAGATGATGAGCAAAAATTTGACGTGGGAAGGAAGATAAAGCATGGTACAGAGTTGCCAGATGTCCTGCTTTTGCCATTGAACATCTGCTTTCAGGCTGTCATATATCCTCATGTTGCCCAAATTAATTGTCTCATCATGTTACACTGCAGCTGTTTAGTACCTAACGATGATTGCATTGGTACTGAGGTTTTGAGGCCTTTTTTTTCTTTTACATACAACACTCAAAGGTGGAATAGGGCCATGCTGAGGAGTCGCAGACTTTTCGCTGGGTGAATACTGCAGAATTACACAGCATCATACAGAAACCAGTGTTGTAAATGAACGCGTTCATTGAACACGTTCATTTCTGTGGGGAACGTTGAAATGAACGCAACATATTTGCAAATAACCCTTGTACTGTCTTTGGGTCAAAATGACCTAATTCTCCTGTTCCTTCTTTCCTCCTGCTCTCTCCTTCCTTCTCCCTTCCTCTTTTCTCCCTTCCTTCCTTCTTTCCTTGTTTTCTCCCTTCTTTCCTTGTTTTCTCCCTTCCTTCCTTCCTTCCTTCCTTCCTTCCTTCCTTCCTTCCTTCCTTCCTTCCTTCCTCCCTCCCTCCCTCCCTTCTTCCCTTCCTCGTTTCTCCCTTCCTTCCTTCTTTCCTTGTGTCCTCCCTTCCTTCTTCCTTCCTTCCTTCTTTCCTTGTGTCCTCCCTTCCTTCCTTCCTTCCTTCCTTCCTTCCTTCCTTCCTTCCTTCCTTCCTTCCTTCCTTCCTTCCTTCCTTCCTTCCTTCCTTCCTTCCTCTTTTCTCCCTTCCTTCATCTTTTCTTGTTTTCTCCCTTCCTGCTTTCCTTTCTCCCTTCCTTCCTTCCTTCCTTCCTTCCTTCCTTCCTTCCTTCCTTCCTTCCTTCCTTCCTTCCTTCCTTCCTTCCTTCCTTCCTTCCTTCCTTCCTTCCTTCCTTCCTCCCTCCCTCCCTCCCTCCCTTCCTTCCTTCGTATCTTTAGTATTTTTTATATATTTTTTATTGTCTTTTACCCCTCCCCTATATGTGTGTACTGCAACAAATAAGTTTCCCCACTGAGGGAGAAAATAAAGGATATTCTATTCTATTCCTTCCTCCATCCCTCCCTCCCTCCCTCCCTTCCTTCCTTCCTTCCTCCCATCCTCCCTTCCTTCTTTCCTCCCTTCTTCTCTTCCTCCTTCCTTGACCCAAAGACAGCACAAGGGATAAAGAACTTGAACATGAACTTGTTCACTCTGCAGATCACAAACTGCAATTTTAACTGTTCAGATTATGTGAGTTTCAGCTTCACTGTTTAGGTCCAATTATTACGGAATAATCCTCCATCTCATTTCACCAGCGGGCAGCGCACATTTAAAATACTGGACGAGACGACGACTTCACACTACATTACCCACAATGCAGTGCACACTAGCATAACAACGGGCACCAGCTCCATGGCAACGTCCGAGCCCGGTGCATCTTTACATGACCAGGGAAGAGACCATGGAAGAGAGAGTCGTCAGATGATGATCCTTATCATTATCTGCAGGAATTTTACACATCGTCTCCCAAAGAGTCCGACGGTAAAAATCAAACCTTTCTGTGTAAATGATGTCCACCTGCGCTGAGAAAACAAGTCTGAGCGTCTGCCTCGTCAACTTCACATTTGAAACGTCATGTGGAGTGTAATGGGAAATTTTCGTATAACAATGTTTTTTGCTTTAACACTAATACACAAATCCTGTTTTCAAGTGAATCTAGCACGGTTGCCATGGGTGATATTTTGTCTAGTTGCTCCCAACCTGCCCACTATAAGATAGTGTGTGCTTAAACATTGGTAGGGGCATTTACGGCTGATTGTTCGTCTGATCAGATCGGCATTGTGTGACCCTCCATTCATTGAATGTTTTTCTCTTTTCATTAAAACTCCAGAAAGACAGCTTAGTGTGTCCTGACATTCATTTTTGAACACCTTTATTGAACGAACAACAATTTTTGCCACCACAGGAGTTAAAGCATCCGTCCAGTGTGAGGAAATATCTGCAAGTCCTTGATAATGAAAGTGATCAGGAAAGACCAAGAAGACCCAACAGCCCCAAACGACCCCAGTCCCACTGCTGCTCCTTCAGGGTTGATTTACCTGCAACAGGGAGACAAACTGATAATGGACTACATTGTTGGAGATTTACAGCCTCTGAGGAAAGTTTAAAAGCTGATAGGACAATAAATGATTGTATACAGTGAACAGTTTTAGGATAGGGGGCGTTTCATTCGTACTTCTCACCTAAACATATTGAAATGAACTGAATTTGAACTAGTTCAAAATGAAAATGGTGAACCATGAACGTGAACTATTGATTTCTAAACTATGTGAACTGAACTTTGAACTAGTTGATGAGAAGTAGGAACTTGCACAACACTGACAGAAACAATACTGTAAGTGCCCGTCTGAATTGAGAGGGACCGGAGCATTTTGCAGTAAAGGTTACAATTTTAACACAGTTGGCCAGAAACTGACACTAAAATGATGTGTTGTGTTCCCAGACAAAGGCAACGTGTTGACTACAGTGCACAATTTCTACCTTTCTGTGGTGGAATTAGTGATAAAAACCCCTTCTCTATCTTTAACTCCATCAGGGCTGCCACAGCAAATTTTATGACCATCAACCTATGATTATGCACAAGAGGAAATTTCATTTTCTTAATTGTGTTATAGGACTGCAGTTGCTGGAGGGTAATCATTTTGGGGCTCAGATAAAATTCCCTCCCACTGGTCAATTTAGCGTTTTACATTTATCTAGCCAGGCGTAGAACAATCCCTGATTTTATGATCAATCTACCTCCTGATGGTGTGTTTTAGCTTACTTGTGGACGGCCAATAAAAATCAGTTTGAGGTCTCCTTGCCAGGACACACGGTGTGCCGGGTCTTTGCAGACAGCTGTAATGGATTTCTGATACAATGACAGTCCCTGATAAAGCTCCTTCCTGGGAGAGGACCTGGATTCGGTGGCACAAGAGTTTCAGATCATTTGCATCGATTGTGTCACAGTCTTGTTATGGAGAGCCAATCGCTGAGAATTAACTTCAGTTCCGGTGCTCTAATCATTTCTCGAAAATCCAGTCGTAATGAGGGCAGGAATGGTCGATGTGACTTTGACTGATTCCATGTGGGGGGTCACTCTGTTTTCTCCTCCAACAGAATTGGCAGATGAATTTAATAAGAGGGTCCCTATCTGCCTTGCAAAGAAAGGAGTGACTAATCTGTCCGTGGGCTCGCTTGCATGGTTTCAGCAGTATTGATGAACGCATCGCAGGTGTCGGGTCAGAAGGAACCAGTCATCGTCTTTTGCTCTTTTCCTAACTGCTGATTTATTTAGATCCTCATGGAGAATGGATGCACTGGCCCCAAGATATGCTGCATTGTTATGAAAAGTATTGTGTGCTGGTAAATGGAGTTCCTCATATTAACAAATGTAATTATTGCAAATTGTGTGATTAGAGTTGTGACAGTTGCTATAGCTCAGTGACGGACTGGCGAGCTGAGCTCGTTAACAAATCCCAAAGATCAATGCGGCTTTTAAGAATTGACAGCACATTATGCAACTCACTGCTGCAAACTGCAAACACATTCTTCGTAGCTCTGATTTGTAAATACTTTTTATTAGTTACTGTATGTATAATGTTTAATTTGGACGGTAACAAGACAAAAGAAAAGTTGAATCAATGTAAGTAATGGCTTGCATTGATTCATAGACTTATACCACTCAGCTCAGTTTGTTTCTTTTAAAGAGGCCTGGGAATATTTGAGTGGTTCACGGGACTGAATTTAATCAAATTGAATAACACTTTAAAAATCCCCCAAGGGGGAATTATCTTGCAACAGTAAAAATTTGAAATAGATGAGGTGAAAAACTGTTGGAACTGAGCGTCTTCAGCGTTCACAGTGAATGCATTAGTGTTGTGTTTGTCACCTGACGACGGCTGTAGTGAGGATGTCACGTCCAGGATTTACAGGTAACACTTGTGAACTCTCACGATAGATAGTATGGATTGTAACTCGGGACCAGCCGTTTAACATTCGGGGGGCAGAGGTGCTGATTCACATGTCACATGTCCACGATTACATCATCTGTTAAGAAGCACTGCAAACACTCCTACCTACCTCACGTCTGCCAGTCTATTGGAGGTCGTTTGTCCATCTGTATTGAACAAATCTGGAGCTCTCTCTTCAACTCGTCTGCATTTTTTTGGTGATCATTACAGCTGTAAGTAGAAATCCTCCACTGACCAGCATCCAAAGCAGCATGGGAAAAAAAAAGTTGCAAAAATAATAGTTTCATTGGATTAAAGCTTAGCAACAAAAATGTAAACCAGAAAGATGTAATTAGGGCCCGAGCACTGACAGTGCAAGGCCCTTTTGTATCTGTAGGAATTGTTCTCGTTCTCGTTTTTCTTTTCCTTCTTCTGACAAAATGAGGGCCTTTTTCCCCCTAAACGTGCCCCAAAAGTCACCAAATTTGGCACGCAAGCCAGGCCTGGTGAAAAATGTAATATTTTATGGTTTGCGTTAATGGGCGTGGCCTAATGGCTCAACAGCGCCCCCTAGAAAACTTTGTGCCTCAAGCCCCACAATACGGTTTGACGTACATGCACGAAAATCGGTACACACCTGTATCATGTTGCAACTTAAAGAAAAGTCTCTTGGTGCCATGGCTGAAACCGAACAGGAAGTCGGCCATTTTGAATTAATCGTGTAATTTTGGCACAATTTATGCCATTTCTTCGGCCGTTTCTTCGCCCGAACCGTAACGAGCACCCAGGTACCAGCACCCACCAAAATGTGCGTCTCCACCCTGCGACTAGGCGCATTACTTTTCTCGTTCAAAAGTGTTACCATGGCGACGTTAGACGCCAAAAAGCGCGCCCCCCCTTCATCTGTTTGGTCCATATTTGATAGTTCTCCAAAAGTCACCAAATGTTGCATGCAAGCCAGGCCTGGCGATAAATTTGATATTTCATGGTTTGCATTAATGGGCGTGGCCTAACGGCTCAACAGCGCCCCCTAGAATACTTTTCTCTGCCATAACTTTTGAATGGTTTGACATAAAGAGTCGTGGGTGGTGTCATGGGACTCGGTATTGACTCCTTGACCATAATTGGAGCAAATTAGCTCCGCCTCTTCTTTTGATTGGTTGTCCTTATTTCCTGCTATTACTTTTGAATGGTTTGACATAGAGAGTCGTGGGTGGTGTCATCAGATTCTGCATGGAGTCCTTGACCTTCATTGGCCTGAATTAGCCCCGCCCCTTCTTCTGATTGGTTGTCCCTTTTTTCTGCTATAACTTTTGAATGGTTTAACATAGGAAGTCGTGGGTGGTGTCATTTCTGATATGCTTATGGGGGGCGGTGGCCGTGAGTGCGAGGGCCCGTTCATCGCTGCTTGCAGCTTTAATTTATGTTTTTTTCTTTCTATTTTTATTTTTTTCTTTATTTTTAATTTTTTAACTTTTTTTCTTTATATGGGTGTTTGGTTTTTGGGGTGTTTGATTTGTAGATGTCACTGCTAAGTGAGTGAGATGGAGATGTCAATTTCCCCGAGGGAACCTCCCAAAGGGATTAATAAAGTCTGAATCTGAATCTGAATCTTTGTCATGAATAAAAAAATCCTAAAAAAATATTTATTCCACTTTTGGTGAAAATACTGTTCTTTTTCACATATTTGTCTTATCTCTGATTATGTATTTATTGGACTCAGTGTATGTTATAAATGTGATTGTTTTTCATGGGGATTGATTAAGAGAGGTGCACAGGTTAACCAGATCCCACTGCAGGGAAACAAACAGCACTTATTGCTAACTGGATGTTCACGCCTGGGGAAACAGGGTGCTCATTGTTTTCCCAAGCATTCTGCCGTCTCCAAGTGTCACCACCAAGAAGGATGGCAGGTGCATTTACCGCTCATCCCTCAGGTTGTACATTAGTTTTTGTATTAAATATAGCTCTCCAATTAACTCTAAGTACCCCATTTGTTTCCCAGTTTCAGGGGTACTCACCATTTATAACACTCACATCCAAACTGCAGAAGGGCGGAGAGTATCTTACTTTTAATTTGGCTGGTTATTTTCCCCTCCGACACTGAAGTGAAACTGTGAAATCTGGATCTGCAGCTGGGCAGCTGTGATTTAATCCATCTTTCATAATTCACAAGTAGGGAATGAAGAGCAAAAACTACCATGCTGAGGAGTTCATCACATTCACATCTGTTCAAAACATTATGGCGTTTAGCTGAATGAACGAAATACGGGATTTACAGATTAGTTTGTGTGGCAAACGCGTGCCATAAACCTTAGAGCATCTTTTTTTCTCTTGTAGTTTAACCAGGACCTTTTGGGAAGCTTTAATACTGGATAACCTATAATGATCAAACCATTCCCATTCTTACATTTGAAAGCATTAGATCTGGTTTACAAGTGGAGGACAAAAAAATAGACTTTGGAATTAATAATTTAATTATATTGGCTAAATTTTTTATTAATAAATGTCACTTTTTGAAAATTAATCCAATCTTTATTGCATATTTAAACAAAATAATTCAGTACAAAAAATATTTAAGATCTTGCACGATTCAAAAAGCCCAGCATCTTCAGAAGTATCTTTGTTCCCTAATTCCTGACTGATCACTTGCGTTTTTTTCTTTCTTTTTGTTGGTTTGTTTATTCCTTTTTTTTCTTTTCGCTGTGTATCTTCTTTGTTTTGTTTTACTCATTGGTCGCTCAGTGTTCTTTGATGAAAATGTTTTTTTCTGGAATGTACAATGTGCCTTGTTTTTTTGTAAATTCAATGAGAAAATTAAAAAAAAAAAAAAAAAAAAACACATGCCATGTTAGCCATTTGTTATAGAATTACTGTTGACAGGACAATTTATAACTCGGAAAAAAAAGTCAGTGTGTGTTTCTTCCTGCCTAAAATTGAGATTTGATTAAAAAAAAAAAACATATATATACATGATCGGTAATGCATGAAAACAAATATGATGGAGTAGGGTTATCCTTATTCAGCTGGTTTTATTCCAGGGACCACCATTATAACCAAGAAGCAACTCGGGGACGACTGCTTTTGGGGATGTTTGTTTTATTTTGCACCTTGCTTTTGAATAAGAATATGGGCCTATTAAGGCTATTTATTTGCATCAGTTTATAGTTTTATTAGCACCTTTTGCTTTAAAAAAAAAAAAAACAGTCAATGAAAAATGAAGAACAGGAAGCCAAGAGGGCTTATAATATTACAAAGTTCACTCTCACTCATTTGACATAATTTGGATGGGTAAATTATTCACAAAAATTAATAGTAATAGGAAAATAAATTGAGTCTAAAGAATAAATATATATTTTTTAAATTATTGTTTTTCTATTTACAATTTCACGGACCACCTGCAATACCACCGCGGACCACCAGAGGGCCGCGGACCATCGGTTGACAATCCCTGCTCTAACGGGAAGGTTGGCAAACTGACCCCTCGCCCAATCACGTCTAAAAACCCTTCTGGTCACCATAGTTTGTTTTCATATCCATGACAACTGTACAGGGAGGGAATTGGTTGGTAAATTATATAAAGTAACACATTTATAGATAATTAGGGGTGTGGTCTTTTAATTGACAGCAGGCATAGCCAATAGCTACTCATTACTCAAGACAGTGCTAACCGCAAAGGAGCCAAAATGATGACGAGTGTAGCTTCTGAGCTATTAATGAAGACCTTGACAGAACATACAGTAGCTATTCATATTTCGCAGAGAACAAATGTAGTTTTGCTGCTATTTAACAACAGAAAGTTGCGACTGGTTTTGGGTGTGAGGACGAAGCTTGACAGGCAGCCTTTGCTAATCCCACTTTAGCAAAACATAGCAGTGATTCCTGATGTTGCCACCAAGAGCTCTGGATTCAGGCATGAAATGAAGATGTTTGGACAGACTTTATCAGAATGATGCTAATTAATATTGCTTTATTTTCACAGGTTAGCATAAGCTAAGCCAGCCAAGCTAAAAGAGCGAATTGGGACTGAAAGATAGTGCTAGCTTCCAAGCCCGCTCACTCCACCCATTTGCAACAGTGACTACGTTTACATGCAGTCAAAATTCGGGTTAAGGTCAATATTCCGGTTACTGAAACATTGGGAATAATATGTTTCTATGCGTGAATTTCCTTCAGGATTAATAAAGTACACCTACCTACCTACCTACCTACCTACCTGCCTACCTACCTACCTACCTACCTACCTACCTACCTACCTACCTACCTAATGCGTCTCAGTTAAGGAAAACGGCTTCAAGTACAGAAACAATGCAAATTCACAAACTCAAAACGAGGTACAAAAAGAGGAACGTGGTGCAAATGTAAAAACATGCTGCAAAAAACGAAGACAAATGCAGCATCATCAAACACGCTGCAAATAGAGAAACGATGCAAAGCACAAAACGATATAAAACAAGAAACCATCTTCAAAAGAAAAACGCTTTATAACATCCCGTGTGTCTGTCCATTGAGCTGTTACGCCGAGAGCGCCCCCTGCAGGTTTGGTAACCGGTTATGGAGCGTTTTTCTTTTGAAGATGGTTTCTTGTTTTATATCGTTTTGTGCTTTGCATCGTTTCTCTATTTGCAGCGTTTGATGATGCTGCATTTGTCTTTGTTTTTTGCAGCACGTTTTTTCATTTGCACCACGTTCCTCTTTTTGTACCTCGTTTTGAGTTTGTGAATTTGAATCGTTTCTGTACTTGAAGCCGTTTTCCTTAACTGAGATGCATTAGGCCGCTGCAGTGCGTTTGGCCCTTGTCAGCCACCGTAGTTATCCCTGTATACATGGTAATTGTAATCATTTGGGATATCTGGTTCAAACCAGTGACGCACGGAGAACGTCATGACGCAATTCCCGTCATTTCCGCTTAAAAATCCTACAAATGCTGCTTCGCGCAACTTTTCGCTCACCTTCTTGTAAATCTGGCTATCCTGGTACTTTCTACTGTCTACAAATGCAGAAATGTTCATATCTTTCATTACCTTTATGAAGTGATTAGTCTCCTCCTGGTCTTGCGTTTCGCAAAGAACAAGACCAAGATTCCTTGCGAAAAGAACATGCGCAGAAAACAAATTCCTGTTCCTTTTGATGGGGATATCTCGTTAGGCTACACATGACCAAATATTCGGGTTAGAAAAGGAGTAACCCAGGGGTCATAATCGGGTTTTTAAAAACCGGAATGTGAGCAAATTGTGGTTACTCAAAGGGGTTATTGGTGTTTACATGGCCGTGCGCAACTGGGTTATTGCTAATATTCCGGCTAGAAAAGTGTTATTGATGCACGTAAACGTAGTCACTGTGCCATGTAGTTCAAGGGGGAAAAGTGGCTTCAAAAACACTCCTTAGAAAACCTTGGTGACCCCACAGGTGGTCTATCCAGTGTATGTGCGGGACAATAAACCCCTGAGATACGAGTGTAAAAGACTGTTGCATATACAGTAGACATACCTATGAACACTGCACTGCAAATGTGTTTGTGTCAATGGGTAAAGATCCAAACATAAAGTACTTTGTGGAACCTGGATGAGGTTAAAAAGGTGCAATATAAGTGGAAGACCATTTAGTGTCTGTGTTCAAAATCATTTACCATAATAACTTGCCTACTGTGTACATTATTTCCTTTTAATTGGTCCTGTCTAATAATTTTTTTTATGATTTGTCCTTTCGTTTTTATTTTCCTGCAGAAAGTAATCAGTATAATTAGGAACACTGCTGCTTAAACACCATTCTCAATTTTGATGGAGAGCAATAAATAACGGTAATGTTGACGTGTGAATCATAGGCATGGGACTGGCAAGCAAGAAGAGGAATTTCAAAAGAAGCAAATGCAGAATAAACGTGAAGGGGAGACGGGGGGTTGGGGGTGAGAGGAATAATCACTGGGAGAAGAATGTTCTATCCACAGGGGCTCCTACTAATTGCCTCGCTCATGAGTTTGTGGGACATGTTAGTCGGCTACTGGATCGGGATCCAGCTCTGCCGCCTCAGGGGTGTTGGCATCTCAGCTCGCCAGACGACAGCTCAGTTTGACATGTCCTTTTTTTTTTTTCTTCCTTTTTCTCCCAGCCATTGCAGCTTTCCTCCCCTTGAGGGTTCCCTCCATCAGAAGTGGCCCGGCTGTGATGGATTGGCATCCTGCGAGTGTCAAACTGCTTTATGGCTCTTTAATGAGGCGATCAGGCAAAAGGGAACCGTCACTGCCTTTTGCTGGGGCTTTAATAAGAAATCAAAACAGGTGACTTCCATCTCGGCTGCTGTTGTGTTACAACACCAGCCGACTGTAACGACTCTCACATCCCAGCAAACACAAGCATGCATGCTGATGCATTTCCAGTAAGAAGGAATATCTGAGTATTTCTATAGAGGGTCTGCATTGACGTCACTTCCCCGCTGGACCACGGCCCCTTACTCGCACTGAGTGGCAAAACATCAGCAAAAATGGCTGCAACTGGTGGAGAAGACGATTATCGGCTTAAATTAAAGGCAGTTGGACTTGACAGTGACCCGTACAGTTACCCCAAGAACCAGTGGTCCATGGACATTAATATTTGGTACAGTTACCAAGAACCAGTGGTCCATGGACATTAATATTTGGTACAGTTACCAAGAACCAGTGGTCCATGGACATTAATATTTGGTACAGTTACCAAGAACCAGTGGTCCATGGACATTAATATTTGGTAGTTACCAAGAACCATGGGTCCATGGACATTAATATTTGGCCACGAATCCAGTTTCCTGATATTTATATGTACTTAATTTCTACGCCGGGGAAATACACGAAGCAAAGCTTGAAGGCGTACAAAAGTCTTGATGCTTGGTCCGACTTCAAGGCAGGATTTATTGTAGAAATTAAAGTGATGAGGACACCGAACTTCATGATTAGATCGTTTAACGTTAGCTACTCAAAAATCCAACATTACCTGATACAAAATGGGAACCGCAAATCCACATTTCGGTGCCTGGAATCCAGTTGTTTCTGTGAATTGCAGCGACCCATTTGTCTCTCTTAAGCTTATTTTTTGGCAGTCTGTAAAACGATAACTCCGATTTCTTGCTAAATCTATGAGTACAGTCGATCGCACAACAGCTCTTTCCCATTTTAGATGTTTTCCAGTTGCTCAAACTAAAAGTCTACGCTGCCACTCAGTCTTTAATTTTTTTTTAATAGACTTTATTGTCATTGTGATCAAGTTACAATGCGATTGGTTAGGATGTTCCCACCAAAGTGCGAAGGAAGCTATCAAAATAAGAGGAATAAATAAGTATAAAAAGCACAGTATAAAAACATAAAAGCAATAAAAACAATGAATGGATAAAGTGTAACAAACTGTGAGCCAAACATCACTCCCACATCATTCAGAAAATACACCTGTCCTGTTATATATTATGTTATGTATTGTTATGTTGTGTTATGTTATGTTATGTTGTGTTATGTTATGTTATGTTATGTTATGTATTGTTATGTTATGTTATGTTTTGTTATGTATTGTTATGTTATGTATTGTTATGTTATGTCATGTTATGTATTGTCATGTTATGTCATGTTATGTTATGTATTGTTATATTATGTTATGTTATATTATGTTATGTTATGTATTGTTATGTTATGTATTGTTATGTTATGTTATGTATTGTTATGTTATGTTATGTTATGTTATGTATTGTTATTTTATGTTATGTTATGTTATGTATTGTTATTTTAGGTTATGTTATGTTATGTATTGTTATTTTATGTTATTTTATGTTATGTTTTGTTATGTTATGTTATGTAATCACAATATAATCACAAAGTCTAATTTAAAAAAAACATTATTCATCTTCATTGTAAATGGAAGAATTATCCGGTACAGTGTGTTAATTTGTGCAGAGAATAAGAGAGTGGCATGGAACAGGATGCCTTTCCAGTTTAAATATGTCATTGTTTTTGGGATTACATTGTTAGAGAAACAACAGAAGCAGCTCGCAAATAACCTCATTAAATAATGATGAGCTCACAGTACTCTGTCAATTTAGTGTACTCCGCTCTGAAAGCATATTCACCCACACACGGTCAAGCACACGAGCGCAAACGCCTACTGTTTCTCATCTCTGAACAAATCTAGCTTACACACACACACACACACACACACACACACACACACACACACACACACACACACACATACCCACACACGCGCTATGAACCCTGTTGACTAGGAAACACTCCAATTATGCATAAAAAGGAGATACAGAAGAAAGCAATTATTCAAACTGTGCCAGCTGTCACATGGACGCACATATGCTGTTCTCCAACATGTTCGTTTCCAGAAACAAAAAAAAAAAGAACTGCAGTCTGGTGGCGGCGGAAAGTAATCTCGCCCATCATATACTGTCCTATTAAGAAGTAAAGCGGGCGAAATGTCCGAGCCCAAGGGCGTGGATGAATGGACTGTTTTTGTTGTTGTTGTTTTGAACTTGTTAACTTTTGTAATGCTGTATTTGACCCGGTCTTTGTAGGTTTTGACCGTATAAAAAACGCAATTCTCGTCAGTTGTGCGAAATAAGACCTGGAATACAGGCATTGTGGCATAGAATTGTCAAATTGGTTTATATTCAAAGGTACGAATTGTTACAGATTACTTTTGTAATACTGTATTTGACCAGGTCTTTGTACGTTTTGACCGTATAGACACATAATTCTTGCCATTGTAAGAATGAGATATGTACCTGCTGTACTCTGCTGTTTCTTGCTGCTTTTAATGTTGATGTAAAGCACTTTGAATGACCTTGTGTTGAATTGAGCTATACAAATAAACTTGCCTTGCCTTGTTGCTGATAACAGTCTGGATATTCCGTTTCCTTCAAGTCCAAGGAACACAACATCTAAGATCTGGAATACCGATTGTACATGGCAGCAAACGGCCGGCCCCGGGAGCTGCCGCCTCCTCAAGCTTTTACTCTTCACTGGAAACCTTCAGGAATCTGAGAACGTCTTGGTCACCAGAGCCGGCCCAAGGCATAAGCGAACTAAGCGGCTGCTTAGCGCCCCGTGACCACTAGGGACACGTTGAAGAATTATTTGAAGAATATTATCAAAACCAGTTCAGAAGTCCGCTGTGGTGTAGTGAGTTTTATTCAGTAAGCCGGCGGTGAGCAGACCTACGCAGAGCGTGTCTGGGTTGGTGTGCTGACCCAGAGTGGTTGGAATCATGACTTTTTATACAATAAGTTCAAAGCACAAAAGGCAGGAATAAACAAGCCAAGTGAGAGACAAAAACAATTTACAGTCGGATGTGATCTGTGGCCGAATGCCGTTATCGGGCATTTGGCATGACTGTCACTAAGTTCTAAATTACCCCATTGAGTGTTCTCGTGATTCAAGTCTGAGGCCAAATGAGTTGGTATTAACATATCAGTTTTAAATTTCTTATGCTCACCCTTATTTTTATTGAATCTTACTGCTCTGTTTTATATTTAGTTTATCCTTTCTTATCGTATTTTATTTTATATTTTATTTTTGTTTAATCTCAATGTTTTATCTAAATATTTTAGTTGTTATTTATGGTCTATTTTATACATTTTACTGTCTTATTATTTTAGTTTTTAATGTCTTACTTTCTAGACATACTTTTAGGATTTTATGTTTGTATGTTTTATGTTTTTATGTTTTTTATAAACTCCTTTAGTGTATCTTATCCTGCTTTCTTGTAGCTTTTATCTCCAGTGTTTCCTCATGAGGAGCCTCCATGCTGGGAGTGACTCTGGCCTGCAGGGGGTCGTCCTGGGGGTGGTTCTGGCCTGGATGGTTGTGGAGCTCTGCACCACGGCTTCACCGCTGTGGTGTGGACTCCTCTATCCGTCCGGGCCGGGATGGTCTCTGTGGGCCCCCCCCTTGTAGCTGCGGGCTATGAGACCTCCTGGCGTGGACGGCTCCCTGTTACCGTTTCCTCACCTGGATCCTCTGTGCCTAGCCATGTCTACACCATGTGTCTGTGTGTGTAATTTAGGTGAATAGTAGTGTGCTTTTGTCTGCGGGGAGGGGGGGGGGGCGCATTAATAAGTTTTATGTTTATTTGTTTTTCTTGTTTTTTTTTTTTGTTAAGCACTTTGTGTTTCATTATTTGTATGAAAAGTGCTATATAAATAAAGTTTGATTTGATTTGATTTGATCAGTCAGTCAGGAACTTCTTCATATGGCATTCCCGTGGTTCAAGTCTTTGTTGAAGCTACTTCCAAGGTGTCGCCCCTGCAGGGGGTAGGAAGCTGGAGTTTCACGTCAGCCACGGTGTCACAATGCCTCATCACAGTAAATGGTTAATAAATGATCTATTTGATTATTTTGTTTCTTTTAGTAGGCCTACACTGTAGATGGCACTAAGTATCACACTTAGTACTATATCACTTTAAATATTAAGTGTAAATCAACCCCAGGCCGCTCTTGTAGCTGAATTTACTCCCATTTCAGATTAAAAACCATAGATGAGTAAAAACCTGCCAGGCTGACAGTAGGATGATGGAAACAACACTGCTGCAACTGTGCAGCTCTCTGACCTTTTATCTGCTTCTCTGTGTGGCCAGTAGGGGCAGTTGCTGACTGCAAAATATTAATTGAAAGATTTTTCTGCAAGTTTGTTAATCTATTGTCTGCTTCCATGGTCTTAATCCCTATGGATTACAATCTAACTACAACAAAACGTTCCTACATCTAGTTTTACAAGTGTATTTGTAATGACAGGGAAGAACATGAAATAAGTTTAGAGTGGGTGTGTGAATGATCAATAATCAGTTTATTATTATTGGCAGTAATAGAGGGCCCCAAAATCACATTTGGAGGCTTGGACCGGCCCTGTTGGTCCATAAGGTTTAAAAATATCTGTGTTTCATTGCCGTTCTTATTGGAGGTTATAGGTAGAAACACCAGTCCAATCCACCGACTCATAAAGAACCAGTTGATGAATAAGAGTCGTAGAATGAGAGAGAGATTCCAGGCTCCGGCCGCTGAATCAAGACTGTAAAACGGAGGAGGAGCCACAGTTACAGCCAGAGGATATTGAAATGATGTCATCTGAGCTTCACCAAATTAAATCATTTCTGTAAAGATATCAAAAGATCTGGAAGTCTGAACTGAATGAATGGAAGTCGTTATATTTCCTGAAAATGATTGACATTTCTGCCAGATGTCGTGTTCCAATAAATGTTTATCATCATTCCATCAAATGACAAATTGAAAATAAAAGTCTGAAGTTATTTTTTTTTTCTGACTGCACGCGTCAGAATGAAAGCGTCTTGATGGATAAATACCAACTTGTGGTAATAAAGTTAATAAAGTTGAATGAATCGGCTTCAGTATATTAACACACTATTATTAACAGAAATAAAGGGAGTTGGGAAGATGCTTGATCTGTCAAAGTCATCATTCAAAAAGTTTTCCCTGATTTATCTGCTTAATCACCTGCCGTTTTAATGGTTTAGCTTTATTACTGATGACTGATAGTCGCGTGTTTTCTGAATCATAATATTTGATCTCATTTGGATAATATCGTTTATTAAGAAACTTCACAAAAAACTTTGTTTAGAGGGAAGATTTCAGGAGTGTACTTTGGTCTTAATAATAATAATAATAATAAAAGTAATTAAAGCTGTAAGCAGCGATGAACGGGCCCTTGTGCGTGCAATTTCCACCAATAAGGGTCAAGGACTTAAAACGAAGCCCGATGACACCACCCATGACTCTTTATGTCAAACCATTCAAAAGTTATGGCAGAAAATAGGGAACTATCAAATATCGACCAATCAGAAGAAGGGGCGGGGCTAATTTGCACCAATTATGTTCAAGGACTCAAAACCGAGTCCGATGACACCACCCACGAGTCTTTATGTCAAACCATTCAAATGTTATGGCAGAAAATAGGAACTATCAAATATGGAACAATCAGATGAAGGGGTGGAGCGGGGGGATGGCGGCTTTTGACTGAGAAAAGTAATGCCCATCGTCGCAGGATGGAGATGCACATTTTGATGTATAACACACCTGGGTGCACGTTACGGTTTGGGCGAAGAAGAGGCCGAAGAAATGGCATAAATTTCGCCAAAATTACACGATAAATTCAAAATGGCCGACTTCCTGTTCGGTTTCGGCATTGTGGGGCTTGAGGCACAAAGTTTTCTAGGGGGCGCTGTTGAGCCGTTAGGCCACGCCCATAAATGCAAACCATGAAATATCACATTTCTCGCCAGGCCTGGCTTGCGTGCAAAATTTGGTGACATTTGGGGTACGTTTAGGGGGAAAAAAAGGCCCTCATTTCGACGAAAAAAAAACCAGAACGAGGATAACGAGAACGAGAACAATTCCTACAGATACAATAGGGCCATCGCACTGTCAGTGCTCGGGCCCTAATAAAATTAATTAAACTACCATTCATGTCCAAAGACATGGCTAATACGTCTTGGTCACAAGGTTTAAAAATATCTTTGTTTCATTGCCGTTGTTGTTGGAGGTTATAGGTAGAAACACAGCAGTGGTAGTGGTTTGTCAGTCCAGTCCACCGGCCCATAAAGAACCAGTTGATGAATAAGAGTCGTAGAATGAGAGAATGAGAGATTCCAGGCTCAGCCGCTGAATCAAGACTGTAAAACGGAAGAAGGCCGCCTGCATAAACCATATATTGATGTAATCAATCACAAGTTGAGGCGTAACTTCTGCAAGTTTCCCTGCTTTTATTTTCACTTGGCTTTAAAAGCAAAAGAATCTTTTTTTTTTCTGGCGTAAAACCCGGATTTAATTACAATTACAGACCTTTTTTCACGAGCGGTGAGTTCCACCTGTGTCTTATTTATCCACAGAGACTGAATGTTGACATTGTGTGACGCGTTCATTCTCTAAAACGAGTGTGCTACAGGAACCGTCTGCAAACAGAACCAATTTCATGCTGCTTTAACGCTCAGAAAATCTTTTTAAGTCGGAGACACAAAGCGGCTCCTTTCCTGCTTCAGTCAGATGAAGCCGAGTCGCCGGTCTGTGATTAAATGAACAATACAAAGAACTCTCATGAAACTCATACGTGTCCTTTAACCACAAGTCCATCACAACACATTCAGATCTGGTTATGGACCATTTATTTGATATTTTTATGCAAAACATGTCAAATAACTGACATTTCTTCCGTGATCTATCATCACTGGAGGTTGCAAAACAATGCAAACATATAACAGTTTCACAAGTCCAATAATCAGCACTTGATGGCGACACTTTTACATTCACATGAAGAAGGTTTACTATTTATTAGTGGTGGGACTCAATAAAAAAAATTAATCTAATTAATTAGAGGCTTTGTAATTAATTAATCGCAATTAATCGCATATCAATATTTGACACGAGAAGCAACATTTTTCAATTTAAATGGATTTTGGTATATGACTGAATCATTGAATTGACACATACAGTAAATGAGCTTAAACAACTAAATTGTGTTTATTTTGATAACTGAGTGTTAACATAAAGTGCAATATGAATAGGAATATGATTGCATTGTCCACAAGGCACAAACTTAAATTCAAGTTGGTTATATTCAAGCTTTTTCAGGACTTTTTATAAACTTTCTATGTTTTAAACACATTTGTTTTTTTTTTAGTAAAATTAAAAAACAGCACTTTCAAGTACATTCCAGAAAAGTGGAAACAGAACATTGCAAAATAGTTCAAATATCCTTGGCAGGAAATAAACAGACCAACAGTTAAACATAAATATTAATAATAGTACTAATACATTTTATTTATAAGGCACCTTTCTTGGCACTCAAGGTCGCCGTTCAACAATCAAAACATAGGAAACACAATTTAAAGCAACAGAAAACAGCAGTTTCCAGCAGAACATAAAAGACAGACTTATAATTCAAATGTCTGTCTGAATAAAGTGCCCTTTCTACCATAAATGGTTTTGAAAAACAACAGAAACAAAAATGATCCATCAACTGATGACAGCCGCTCCTATTCTGCCATTTTCCTGAGCAAGAAATCTTTGCAACATATTCCATAACAGTTTGATCAACATTAGTTTGACTTAACAGTAACAACCAACCCTTTTATCCAGGTTTCCACTCGATAATTTTTTAAAACTAAAATCTCCGCCCACCGAACCAGCAACGACTTCCCATCACTTTCAGTTTCCATTGTTGTTTCTCGTGTTGAGTACTGAATACTGTGCATCAGTTTTACGGGTAACTTATACCGGGAACTCGTGCAATGAGAAACGTTCTGCACTGTTTGGAATGCAAAATTTAATTGCGATTACCGTATTTTCCGCACTATAAGGCGCACTGCATTATAAGGCGCACCTTCAATGAATGACGTATTTTAAAACTTTTTCCATATATAAGACGCACCGCATTCTAAGGCGCTACAGTAAAGGCTGGGGTTACGTTATCATCCATTAGACCAAGGGTCGGCAACTCGCGGCTCCGGAGCCGCATGCGGCTCTTTCATCCTTATACTGCGGCTCCGAGTGACTTGGGAAAATAAATTACAAAAAAAAAAAAAACTATTTTTTAGTATTATTTAGTAGTATTTAATTGAAGTGTATTTTAGTTTTAGTTCTTTAATATTTTAGTTCTAAATTGGAAGATTATTGTGATCTTGACATATTAGAATAAATATATTTTATTTTATTTCGTCGCTCAAAATAAACGTCATACTCGTGAAAGCCGGTATTCCGGCCAAAACGCTATCCATTCGTCGTCACTTTCAACCCCAGCAAGGCCAAGTATGGAGAAATGTAAGAAAAGAAAAATATCTGAAGAAAATTGAACATTCAATGATGCCTGGGCAGATTCATTTGCATTTACCTCTGTTGAGAGTGGCCTACCAGTATGCCTAATTTGTGGAGAAAAACTGTCTAACAATAAACGGTCAAATGTCGCGAGACATTTCAACAATACACACAGAGCCTTTGCTGAAAAATATCCAAAGGGAGAAGAGAGAAAAAAAAATGTTTCGGAACTGATGCGGAAGGCTGATCTGACGAAAAATCACTTCAACAAGTCGGTGAAGTTGCGGCTCAATATTGATCCATATATAAGGCGCACCGGATTATAAGGCGCATGGTCAGCTTTTGAAAAAAATGAAGGCTTTTAGGTGCACCTTATAGTGCGGAAAATACGGTAAATGCATCATTTTTTTTGGTTGCGTTATTTTTCTCTAATAATTAATCGTAATTAACGCAATGAAGTCCCAGCCCTTCTATTTATACAACAAGGTTCACCTTTACCTTTAAACTCCGTCCCTTGCTTCAGGTCTGTGAGCCTGGAGCACATCGCCTGCTACATTTCAGACACCCAGATGGCATTAAAGAAAAAAAACCCCGGTGTTGAGATGAGTAGTGGGAGGTCTGTCCCCCTGTACAGCTTCATCCCTACAGGTAACGATACCCTTGTTTGCTACGCATCAATCATTAGATAAAGGCATATTATCTGCCTGCATTGATCATACTTGGTGCAGCAGTGATAACGCAGGGGGAAATGTTTTTTAAACCCAGCAGTTTGCAGAATCCATCCCCAGCATTCTGCACGGCCTACGAGGCCACATGCAGCCTGTCCTCCGGAGATTTTAAATTGATATTTGAAGCTGGAGTTTGGGTGGGTTTGCTGTCGAGGAATAACTGCTGCATATGCAAAACTAATCCATAATGCTTTTACAGTGCAGCCGTAGCGACGGTGATACGCCGAATAATAGGAGCCATAAAAACGCACAGCAGGTGCTTGTGTTAGTAAGAGAGAGGGTTTAAAATTAATCATATCCTTCAGCCAGGCCCCATGAAATCAATCCAACGTCCTCAAAAGTGCAAACTCTGCCCAAAAAGCATTTTTCACATTATGAGGTGTGATCACTATTTTCCCTGGTTTTTTGTCGAGTTTTAGCTCATTCAATCCAATTTGAATCGAGTTACTTTCAATTAAACCCTATTTGTTATAATAAATGAATAACACAAGTTAGTTTAGTGACTCCAATTAACTATCATTTTAAAATGCAGCAGATGGGAGACAGATTCCACAAGACAAAACATCCAATTGTTCATAATAATTCAACATTATCATCCAATCTTTTATTATAATACAAAACTATTTCTCACATATTAAAGTGCTTGCATCATTTCCTTTTATTCTGCTCAATAATTTCCATCTTTGTAAATGTCAAATGCAGCATTTGTTATTTGAAGGAGCTATTCAATAAAAGTTTCTTGGGATCATTTTTAATGGATTTAAATACACAGTTTCTGAAACCTGATAAACTTTTCTTGCAAGACTAATTCTGTATACTGGAGAATAGTTCAGCGGCGCCCTGTTATTACCCCGATGAGTCAACTGAGCTTATTTCCATCCAAATGTCAGCTTTGATTAATCACCTCGGGGAGAGGCCTTTACCTTCTCGTGCATCTGCCAAGACTTCGCACCGGCAGCCGACTGGCGACGTCTGCACCGGCAGATCCAGCGCTGAGAACTTACCGTAGGAGCAGTACTGGAGTTGAGGGGGGATGAGGGGGAATGAGGGGGGATGAGGGGGGATGGCATCCCCCCTGAAATAAAAACAGTCCAAATCATCCCCCCCTTAAATAAAAACGGTCCAAATCATCCCCCCCTGTAAAACTGCCATCCCTCCTTTCCATCCCTTATGTCATTTCATCAATGAATGTGGTTTTACTGCTATTTCAACATTTAGAGTCATCACCAGAAAAATAACTTATTTGACAATTTTCACCTGTTTCAAGTACATTTTCACTTTAAAAAAGTAGGAAAATCTGCCAGTGGGACAAGATTTATCTTCTCATTACAAGCAAAAAAATCTTGTTCTGGCAGATTTTTCTACTTATTTCAAGTGAAAATCAACTTGAAACAGGTGAAAATTGTTGTTTTTTCCAGTGATGAGTCTTGTTTTAAGTGTAATGAGATTTTTTTTACTAAAATGAGACATTTTAACTAGAAATAAGACAAATATTCTTGTTAAGATTGTGAGTTTTTGCAGTGATCCATGTTACTTATCCTGTGAAGGACAGAGTCATATTGATAAGTTCAGAAAAGTGTTTTTTATTGTTGTGTTTTGATGTATTTGATGTAAGCCCAGTGGATATTCAAAGCTTACAGAAGGCTGCATTTAACTGCTGCTATGTCATTCCTGCAGTATTTCTGCAGGTGTTTTGGTCAGTGCTATTATTTGTAATATATTATATTATTTGTAATCAGCACAAATTATCTGTCCCCATTTGATAAAATCCACCATCCCCCCTGATTTCTTTTACAACTCGAGTACTGCGTATGAGCCACAGTTACAGCCAGAGGATATTGAAATGATGTCATCTGAGCTTCACCAAATTAAATCATTTCTGTAAAGATATCAAAAGATCTGGAAGTCTGAACTGAATGAATGGAAGTCGTTATATTTCCTGAAAATGATTGACATTTCTGCCAGATGTCGTGTTCCAATAAATGTTTATCATCATTCCATCAAATGACAAATTGAAAATAAAAGCCTGAAGTTATTTTTTTTTTCTGACTGCACACGTTTGTCGCGTCAGAATAAAAGCTTCTTGACAGTTAAATACCAACTTGTGGTAATAAAGTTAATAAAGTTGAATGAATCGGCTTCAGTATATTAACACACTATTATTAACAGAAATAAAGGGAGTTGGGAAGATGCTTGATCTGTCAAAGTCATCATTCAAAAAGTTTTCCCTGATTTATCTGCTTAATCACCTGCTGTTTTAATGGTTTAGCTTTATTACTGATGACTGATAGTCGCATGTTTTCTGAATCATAATATTTGATCTCATTTGGATAATATCGTTTATTAAGAAACTTCACTAAAAACTTTGTTTAGAGGGAAGATTTCAGGAGTGTACTTTGGTCTTAAAAATAATAATAGTTAAAGCTGCAAGCAGCGATGAACGGGCCCTCGCACCCTTGTGCACGTTCAGGCTGCAGTGGAAGCTTGTATGACTTGATGTAGATTCTTCAGGCCTGGACATTTAGTGGATGAAACACCCACGACTCTCTATGTCAAACCATTCAAAAGTTATGGCAGAAAGTAGGAACTATCAAATATGGACCAACCAGATGAAGGGTGGGCGCGCTTTTTGGTATCATCGCCACGGTAACGCTATTGACTGAGAAAAGAAATGCGCGTCGTCGCAGGATGGAGACGCACATTTTGATGTATAACACACCTGGGTGCACGTTACGGTTCGGGCCGCATTAACTGCCGAAGGAATGGCATAAATTGCGCCAAAATTACACGATTAAATCAAAATGTTCAAAATGGGCGACTTCCTGTTGGGTTTCGGCCATGGCGCCAAGACACTTTTCTTTAAGTTGCGACATGATACAGGTGTGTACCGATTTCCGTGCATGTACGTCAAACCGTATTGTGGGGCTTGAGGCACAAAGTTTTCTAGGGGGCGCTGTTGAGCCGTTAGGCCACGCCCATTAATGCAAACCATTAAATATAAAATTTTCGCCAGGCCTGGCTTGGTGCAAAATTTGGTGACTTTTGGGGCACGTTTAGGGGGGAGAAAAGGCCCTCCTTTCGTCAGAAGAAAAACAAGAACAATTCCTACAGATACAATAGGGCCTTCGCACTGTAAGTGCTCGGGCCCTAATTAAACTACCAATCATGTCCAAAGACATGGCTAATACTTCATTCTAACTGATGAAGACAGCATTCATTTTACAAACCGTGACTTTAGTTCAGTGTCAAACTAAAAAAGTTTGCGCGCAAAATGTGGCCCCCTTCGTTAGACGAGGCCCCTTCATTTAGGGTTGAGTAGAACTTCCTTTCCTTCAGATATTTCACCGCTCATCCAGAAATGCTTCTTCCGGTCCGACTGACTCGTGGGGAGTTTCAGCAGCTGTTTCTGGGAGAACCGTTCCTGGGAAGAGAGGACCCACCTGTACACTCGGTGGATGATTATATTAGCCAGCAATCTGTAATTTACTTACTTGGAAATAAGAAAGTGTGTATACAGTATGCGTGTGTGTATGTATGTATGTATGTATGTATGTAATGTATGTGCTTACAGTACAGTATATATATATATATATATATATATATATATATATATATATATATATATATATATATATATATATATATATATATATATATATATATATATTGTATGGAATGATATATAGTAATGACATGTGGAATATGCTGTATGTTTGTGTACAGTTATAAGGGCACGAGCACTTACAGTGCGAAGGCCCTATTGTATCTGTATTTTTTTTTTCTTTCCTAGTTTTTCTTTTTCTCGTTTTTATTTTTCCGACAAAATGAGGGCCTTTTTTTCCCCCTAAACGTGCCCCAAAAGTCACCAAATTTTGAACGCAAGCCAGGCCTTGTGAAAAATTTTATATTTAATGGTTTGCATTAATGGGCGTGGCCTAACGGCTCAACAGCGCCCCCTAGAAAACTTTGTGCCTCAAGCCCCACAATACGGTTTGACGTACATGCACGAAAATTGCTACACACCTGTATCATGTCACAACTTAAAAAAAAGTCTCTTGGTGCCATGGCCGAAACCCAACAGGAAGTTGGCCATTTTTAATTTATTGTTTAATTTTGGCGCAATTTATGCCATTTATTCAGCCGCTTCTTCGCCCGAACTGTAACGTGCACCCAGTTACCGTGGTGACACTAGACGCGAAAAAGCGCCTCCCGCCCCTTCTTCTGATTGGTCTATGTCTGATAGTTCCTACTTTCTGCCATAACTTTTGAATGGTTTGATATAGAGAGTCGTGGGTGGTTTCATCCACTAAATGTCCAGGCCTGAAGAATCTACATGAAGTCATACAAGCTTCCACTGCAGCCTGAACGTGCACAAGGGTGCCAGGGCCCGTTCATCGCTGCTTGCAGCTTTAATTTTGTTTATACTCGGGCAACTTCTCATATGGATTTATTTATGTATTTTGTTTCATTCGCTAAATCCTAAATGCACTAGTTTATAAAAGCAAATTTTTTTTTGTGAAACGGTAGGCGTCATATATATATATATATACCAAACAAAATGATATATTTTTTTGTATTACACTGACGATTTACACCTGCACTTTGGGTTATTTGTGTTGTGGAAATTGAAAGGACCAATAAACTAAACTAAACTAAACATTAGCACCATCTGAACAGAACAGCCACGGCCTGACACTCCAAGTTACACATCAATCTAAACACGTCACAAAAATCCTCCTTTTTTTCTCTTTCCTGTTTTCCAAGTTTTTCAGTTTAAACTCTAAATCCATTTCTGCCTGAAGGAAATAATGCGTTTTCGTCTTTCTGCTCAAGGTTTCTTCCCTCCTAAAGGGGAGTTTTAACCTGCCACTGTTTATGTCATAATTGCTCGGCGGTCGTGTTCTGGTTTCTGGAAAGATCCTAGAGACAACTTCTGTTGTAATAGACACTATATAAATTAATTAAAATTGAATTAAATTGAATTGAATGAGCGTGTTCTCTCCCAGATCTACTCTGATGTTGTTAAAGAGCGAAACTATGGAGAAGTAAACACGCCGCTCGGAATGAAGAGGGCTGAATTTGTTCTCAGGTAAATGTGGATCGAATTACTGCAAACAATTAACACAGAGAGTAACATAGCACATGCTAAATTGATCATTTTTCTTGTCTCCATTTTGAAAGTTCATTGGGAGCTTTACAATAATAACGTCGATTGTAGAAACCAGTAAAACAGATGAAGTTCAGATAAATTAAATTTACACTAATGCGAGTCTGTAGTTAACATCAGCGTGATGAAAAGACGGGAGCTCGGCTGATGAATGTGTGTGTGCAGCATCCATGAAATCTGCCTCAGTTTACTGCACACACACACACACACACACACACACACACACACACACACACACACACACACACACACACACACACACACACACACACACACACAGAGTATCAGTACAGAATTAATCGCGTGTCTCTTTTGCATTGCATAAAAACAATTCTTCCTTTGACTTTATCGCTTATGATGAAGGACCATTGAACAAACAGACTCTCTGAGTAAGTAGTTCATTTCTTTGTACTGTCTGAACGCATACATATACATATACATATATATATATATATATATATATATATATATATATATATATATATATATATACCAACATTCCAAGTCTGTGGGGTAACTTTGTGGAATGGCCTTGATGAAGAAATCAGACGAAGCACTAACTCTGTACAGTTTAAAAACACATACAAGAAAACAATAAGGACCTCTAAAGAACTTAATTTACCTTCTGTATGTAGTTCTTTTATTATTAGTCTGTTCCTTGTGTGATACATCATATATGATACAAATGTAACTCCTGCATTCATGGCTGGTCATGGATCAGCAAAGAAGGGACTGGAAATTACATTTTTGAGTTTAGGATATTGTAGGAGGCTAGTTTAATTATGCCTTGATCTTTGTTTATTAATTGTTTGTGTTGTATTTATTTATTTTTCATTATCATTTAGTTTTTTCTTTCTTTTCTTATTTTATTTTAATTTTTATATTTTCTATGGCATATGATATGATATTGTGAGGAAGGGACAGGACTAAATAAGCGTTCTGCTTCCTCCTGTTCCCTCTCCAACACATTATTTTGCTGTTGTTCCTTATTTCCGGATGAGACTGTTAAATTGTTTTGCTTTTTTTGATATTTTGACACTTTTAATTGTATGGTGATTTGTGGTTGTTCGAGATAAAGCCAACGATAAAACAATAAAACAATAAAGTGTTACTCAAAACACTCAAACCTTAAAGTGCTCCCATTTCAAAACTCTTCTTCTCCTCTTTCTTAGGCATTATCATATATTTTTTTTTAAATATAAAATACCAGCAGTAGAAATAGCTGTGACAAAGTACTTTTCAAGTACTTTACTTGCCAGGGTTTATGTACACACTGGTTGTGTTACTTCAGAGGATCTCTGAGCGTTGAAGAACTGAGCCGAGCCTCTGGAGAACATCCTGGTTCCTGAGTTCATCCCTTCACCTGTCAGCGCCGCCAGCTGCCGTACGTCACTCGTCTGGTAACAGCTTCATTTCACTTATTTTACAGTTTAAATCGGGAAGAATATGGTTTAATTCAATTCAATTTTATTTGTATAGCATCTAATACAACAGATGTTATCTCTAGACACTTTCCAGAGATCCAGAACATGAACATAAACCCCCGAGCAATTATTACATAAACAATGGCAAGTAAGAACTCCCCTAGTGGGAGAAAAGCCTTAAGCCAAGAAAAACTCCCCTTTAGGAGGGAAGAAACCTGGACCAGGACCAGGCTCATAAGGGGGGACCCTCCTGCTGAAGACCAGCACGCAGCTCCCGAAGCTCCGGCCTGCAAACATGCACAAAAGAGAAAAAGGGGGGCCAGCACAAGAGACTACAGGAACGATGGACAAAAACGATAGCTATGAGATATTTATAATAAATAGAAATGGAAATGGAGAAGAGAGGAAGGGAAGAGGAGAGGAGAAGAAGGGTGAGAGGCACCGCCCAGCGGATCATGTCGGTCCCCCCTGCAGCATAAGCCTATAGAAGCATATCTACCACGGGGCTATATTTGACACTAACTATTATAGTCTTGTTCTATAGCTTTATAGCTGTTTAAAGGCACATTTAGTGTAGTGTTTTTTTTGTTCTTAATTTCAGCCCATATTTTTATTTCTTTCATTACAACCATCATATCAGCCAAACATACACCAGGAATGAATCTTGAGACATGGTAAGTCCACCCGACGCACACATCGGGAGTCGTGTCTGTTCCTGCATACGTAATGATATGGTGCATTACGGCACATTTTGTTTTTGTGACCTTGTAGTTCCCTGATTTACATTTTTGTCAGGACCAGTTCATTTATTTACTCATGTCCTGATATGTAAAACCTCAAAATGAATAGAACGGACTGATATTGTTCAGCTCCAAGATCAGACTCATCTCTTTTTCTGTTTGTTTTAAATTGAAAAACATGAGGGCAAAGGTAGTACTGTACAATGAAAGCAGAGGTTTCTAAGTGCTTGAATGATTTATACTTCATGTTTCTAGTTTCTTCACATGCTGACACGTTCAAACTTAGTTTTGGAGGGTATTGTTAAACGAGGCCTTAGCTCTTACTGAGTTACTACTCTTGTGTCTGTAATAATACAGGAAAAACACAAACAATATCTAGCACTAATGAAATTGTAGCATCTGCTTTAGTTTGTGTTTTATCAATATTCACTGCACGTTTAGCTCTTTATCCCGATTCCCCGCTGGGCACGCGTTCCCTGCTTTGTGGTCTCCCTTCAAATCTGCCTCGCCAATTAAAATGGCAGGTAAAGTGTGATAATGACACAGAGGAATGAAGGTAAAAACAAAACCCAGACAGGATAACAACAGCATTTTACTTTTTAATTAGCACTAGTTACTGTGATGTGGACCTGATGTGGTGATAAAACATTTTTTTTTTTTTTAACAGAGCTCCAAATTGCCCTGGAAGCCATTTTTTAATTACTTTGAACCGATACAGCCCCATGCCTACAACCTGGTTATCACTTCTTTGTCTTTGCCCATCGTGGTGTTGAAAATGCATTTAAGACTTATTAGACTGGATAAATTATGGGTTTAGTGATATTAAAAGTGTCTTTCTCCTCCTCTCAAATTTGTCACTGTAAACAGGAGTTAGAAAGTAATGTGAGGAAAAGTGGAGCAAGAAATTAAGTTATATCCTTCAAAATGATAAACATACAATTCATACATGCATGTCAATGGTCATGGTTAAATTATTTTTCTTAATTCTGAATTAATGATTCCGAATTCAATAATTCTGAATTAAACTATTTTGCTTCGAGTTTACATGGAAATAGTAATTCCGAATTGAAGTTTACATGGAAAACACGTTTGATCGGCTTTATCCAATTCCACTTAAGGTCTGGGGGTTGGGAAGGTTCTGATTGGATAGGGGGGCGGACGTCTTTACGTCTTTACGTATTTACGTCTACCAGAAGAAAAACAAACCTACTCGATTAGCAACAGCATGGAGGACCACATTATTATTAGCATCCTTTTTGGATTTGTTTTGATTTTATCTTTGAAGCAGCAGCACAACATCATGTCGATGATTTTTATGTTTCCTGTTTCCATCTGTTCTTTTAATTATTTCTATTTATTAAATAAATGGTCTCTGCTCTTGACCAGCGTTTACTGTGTGCTGCCATCTTGAAACTTTGTTTGGAAAACAAGCCCAGCGTGGAATATAAGATCATGGAGACAGACGGGTGAGGGAACGAGCAGAAAGAAAGACCGGAATTAATTTAAAGCGGGATGAGTGTATATATGATCGCGGAATTATTCTATTAGGATTTAATTCAATTCAATTCAATTCAATTTTATTTGTATAGCGTCTAATACAACAGATGTTGTCTCTAGATGCTTTCCAGAGATCCAGAACATGAACATGAACATAAACATAAACCCCCGAGCAATTATTACATAAACAATGGCAGGTAAAAACTCCCATAGTGGGAGAAAAACCTTAAGCCAAACAGTGGCAAGAAAAACTCCCCTTTAGGAGGGAAGAAGCCTGGACCAGGACCTGGATCATAAGGGGGGACCCTCCTGCCGAAGGACAGACTGGGGGGTCAGGGACGTCAACAGCACAGCAGGCAGGTGGAAGCAGCAGCGGGATGACCAGCATGCATGATTCTCCAGCCTGCAAACATGCACAAAAGAGAAAAAAAAAGGGGGGCCAGCACAAGAAACTATAGGAACGATGGACAAAAATGATGGCTATGAGATTTAAAATCGGAATAAACAAGCCACTTACTTCGGAATTAAGTTTAATTCGGAATGGCCATTTTCATTCGGAATTAGGTGTTAACATGGTAATTTTTAATCATTTTAAATTGGATTTAATTTTAATTCTGTATTAAAAAGGAATTCAACTTCCCATGTAAACGCACTGAATCATTACAAAATGTCCCCTTGGGGATGAATAAAGTCTATCGATCTATCTATCATGCGGAAAAAAACAAACAAACAGACAAACAAACTCAATGAATATGGTGCTGTTGAAATTCCCAGGAGCTCTACAGTAATATGCTGTGGTGTTCGGAGAAAGCACAGCCGTCCTGCTACAATCTTCTTGGCAGTGAAATTCCTCTAAATCCAGCAGAACTTCCGAGACCCGGATCAATCAAGCGCACCAGAGAGCAGCAAATGTCTGAGCCAGTCCCGCTTTTCCTACCCATGTTCCAGATGAGCGGTATGTAAATGTTTAAAGCCCCTCACATCTCCAGTCGGCTGTAGTTCCCACTTTATGAGCTGACGATGTTGTTAAACTCGTCAATTAGCCTCTAATGAAGTCTCCTATGGAGCGACTGAAGAAGGATGGAGGAGTGTGTTAAAACCTCCACAGTCTGGTCAGATCCGTGAACCCGACTGTAGCTCTGAATCTGAAGCTTTAACCCTTCTACTGTCTTTGGGTCAAAATGACCCAATTCACCTGTTCTTCTTTCCTCCTGCTCTCTCCTTCCTTCTTCCTTCCTATTTTCTCCCTTCCTTCCTTCCTTCCTTCCTTCCTTCCTTCCTTCCTTCCTTCCTTCCTTCCTTCCTTCCTTCCTTCCTTCCTTCCTTCCTTCCTTCCTTCCTTCCTTCCTTCCTTCCTTCCTTCCTTCTTTTTTCCCTTCCTTCTTTCCTCCTGCTCTTTCCTTCCTTCTTCCTTCCTCTTTTCTCCCTTCCTTCCTTCTTTTTTTCCCTTCCTTCCTTCCTTCCTTCCTTCCTTCTTTCTTCCTGCTCTCTCCTTCCTTCTTCCCTTCCTTGTTTTCTCCCTTCCTTCCTTCTTCCTTCCTCTTTTCTCCCTTCCTCTTTTCTCCCTTCCTTCCTTCCTTCCTTCCTTCCTTCCTTCCTTCCTTCCTTCCTTCCTTCCTTCCTTCCTTCCTTCCTTCCTTCCTTCCTTCCTTCTTTTCTCCCTTCCTTCCTTCCTTCCTTCCTTCCTTCCTTCCTTCCTTCCTCTTTCCTTCCTTCCTTCCTTCCTTCCTTCCTTCCTTCCTTCCTTCCTCTTTCCTTCCTTCCTTCCTTCCTTCCTTCCTTCCTTCCTTCCTTCCTTCCTTCCTTCCTTCCTTCCTTCCTTCCTTCCTTCTTTTTTTCCCTCCCTTCTTTCTTCCTGCTCTCTCCTTCCTTCTTCCCTTCCTCTTTTCTCCCTTCCTTCCTTCCTTCCTTCCTTCCTTCCTTCCTTCCTTCCTTCCTTCCTTCCTTCCTTCCTTCCTTCCTTCCTTCCTTCCTTCCTTCTTTTCTCCCTTCCTTCCTTCCTTCCTTCCTTCTTCCCTTCCTTCCTTCCTTCCTTCCTTCCTTCCTTCCTTCCTTCCTTCCTTCCTCTTTCCCTCCTTCCTTCCTTCCTTCCTTCCTTCCTTCCTTCCTTCCTTCCTTCCTTCCTTCCTTCCTTCTTTTTTTCCCTCCCTTCTTTCTTCCTGCTCTCTCCTTCCTTCTTCCCTTCCTCTTTTCTCCCTTCCTTCCTTCTTTCCTTCCTTCCTTCCTTCCTTCCTTCCTTCCTTCCTTCCTTCCTTCCTTCCTTCCTTCCTTCCTTCCTTCCTTCCTTCCTTCCTTCCTTCCTTCCTTCCTTCCTTCCTTCCTTCCTTCCTTCCTTCCTTCCTTCCTTCCTCCCTTCTTCTCTTCCTCCTCCCTTGACCCGAGGACAGCCCAAGGGTTAAGGCAGAGAAACATTCCAGCTATATTAAGGTTAACTCAGATGATTTGTTAAAATTATTACTGGTCAAATAAGAGTATCTATGTTTTTAACTCGTACATGTAGCTAATTCAACACTCAGCATCAAATCATCTCACTTTTTTCCACTTGAATCCATCCTTTCTCACAAAACCTAAAAAGGCGCTGAGGATTCTGGGTAATGAAATGGTTTTGTTCGGTCATGTGTGCAGATTTTTAAAATCTTTTTATTCTTTTATTTTTCTGCATTAATTTGTTGAGAAATGCATGGCTGACAGTTGAAAGCTGTATTAGTGTAAATGACCTTGGCCACATGTGACACCCCAGACCTCCTTAGATCCTGCCTTTGGACTTGTCGCTTTAGTTTATTCCTGTTCTTTGATCTGGAGCAGGGAACGCCAATCATTTCCAAAACAGATCAGCAAAAGTGATGGTACATCCACAATCATACCTGTCAAGTTTTGGATTTAGAAATACAGGAAATTTTCCACCACCCGCTGTCCCACCAGTCCTACCGAAGCTCAGTATCTTACATTTTAAGACAGATTTACGAGAAATCCAAAATAACTACCTGTCACTTACAGACTACAATTATGTGCTCAGAATCTGAGAGTTCTACCTTTGTTGACACTGAAATGCTGTGGACATTCCTATGTAATTCCTATATTAGAGCCTCAATGAAAACACAAAAGGGAATTCAGGCACATTTATTTATTTTAAATATTTTCAGTTTATACACAGATTGATTGTCTTCAAGTGAAACATTTACATTTTCTTTTTATCTGTAATTTTCTCTCATGTGGCTCTCTTGCGCCGCCCTGGTGCTGCTGACGGACATTGTTCTTCCCCTGTGAGAGACATTAAAAACGCAGTTACAGAAGCGTAACCTGCCCCATCCTGCTCCTCTTTAGGAAAGTAAATTTAGTTTCCCATTTTTAGAGATATTTACACAAAGTCTTTTTGGTAGAAATGTCTTCTCTCTGGTTACACCCATCCATCTCCGATTTATTGTTCCGAGTTTGCTCCCATCGTTGCCACTAACCTCGCGAGAACTGCCACCCAGGCTACAGCAAGCAGCAGTTTTCGCGAGACTAGTAACAATTCAGTTTGCTGTTTAAAAATTATTATATTATAAAACTGGAAATTTACGGGAAGATACTAATAGATGGAATGCGCATGGCGTCAGAGATGTGACTTCACAGCGGGTTTCGCTCACTGAGTGTCAGAAAGACTGAGTGTCAGAAAGACTGAGTGTCAGAAAGACTGAGTGGCAGCGTAAACTTTCAGTTTGAGCAACTGGAAAACATCTAAAATGTGAAAGAGCTGTTGTGCGATCGACTGTACTCATATATTTAGCAAGAAATCAGAGTTATCATTTTACAGACTGCCGAAAAATAAGCTTAACAGAGACAAATGGATCGCTGCAATTCACAGAAACAACTGGATTCCAGGCACCGAAATGTGGATTTGTGGTTCCCATTTTGTATCAGGTAATGTTGGATTTTTGGGTAGCTAACGTTAAACGGTCAAATCATAAAGTTCGGTGTCCTCATCACTTTAATTTCTACAAAAAATCCTGCCTTGAAGTCGGACCAAGCGTCAATACTTTGGTATGTCTTCAAGCTTTGCTTTGTGTATTTCCCCGGCGTAGAAATTAAGTATATATAAATATCAGGAAAGTGTTTTTTGGTAACTGTACCAAATATTAATGTCCATGGACCACTGGTTCTTGGTAACTGTACCAAATATTAATGTCCATGGACCACTGGTTCTTGGTAACTGTACCAAATATTAATGTCCATGGACCACTGGTTCTTGGTAACTGTACCAAATATTAATGTCCATGGACCACTGGTTCTTGGTAACTGTACCAAATATTAATGTCCATGGACCACTGGTTCTTGGTAACTGTACCAAATATTAATGTCCATGGACCACTGGTTCTTGGTAACTGTACCAAATATTAATGTCCATGGACCACTGGTTCTTGGGGTAACTGTACGGGTCACTGTCAAGTCCAACTGCCTTTAATTTAAGCCGATAATCAGCTGTTATCCCGTCTTCTCCACTAGTTGCAGCCATTTTTACTGATGTTTTACCACTCAGTGCGAGTAAGGGGGCTGGTCCATGGGGAAAGTGACGTCAATGCAGACCCTCTATCTGGGAGGACGGCGGGAAAGACGGGTAAAAGACGGTAGTTTCCCGTGCCAAAACGGGAGACTTGACAGGTCTGTCCACAAAACCCCTGAGCCCAGAGATATTGTTGAGACATTTCAGCTTTTCTACTTCTTGCTTCTTGTCCTTCCTTCGCTCATGAAGAAGACTCAGATATACTTGAACTCCTCCGTACGTAGCACTCCGTTCCCAACATGGCGAGTACTGATTCTCTTCCCTACTGCTTCACACGGTTGTAAACTCTCAAGTATCTCCGTTTACCAGTCGATCAATGTTCCCACTCAGGCCTTTAGTCATAAACCCAAAAGAACAAGATTGTAAATGTGAGGGGACTGACTGAGAATGGGTTTCCTCCTCAGAGTAGCTGGACTTCCTTAGAGAGGGTGAAAATGTGGGTCATTCAAGAGAGATTCAGGCCACGTTTCCACATAGCCGGTTATTTACAAAAACTGATATTTCTCCCTCTACGTTTTGAAAAATCTCTTCATTTACATGAACCCGCATAAATACGCTGTTAAGGTGCTATGAACAGCCAAACCAACAGGGGGCAGTGTAACGAGAAGATAAAGTCATGCTAGACAATAAGAATCATGGAAAAAAACATCAACAAATGACACGAGTAACTTCCAGTTACTTCCAAGATGAATGAGAGTCTTTCGTTTGGAGTGACAGGGAAGTGTGACTTTAGAATATAAAACAAGTATAAAATACAAGAAAATATTTACTGTGGCCAAACAAATTGTACACACAGGTCGCACACATGACGCTGGAAACGTTTCTGTCTCATAATGTGACGTTCTGAAGCCTAAATGTCTGTTTCTCTCTGTTTACAAGCAAACGTGAAGACGGAGGTTTTAAAAATTTCCACTTTGGCCCGAGTTTTCAGAAATGATAATTTTTGGTGACTTTTAGCTTTGTTTTTCGTGTAAACGAACGAACGTGATACTATACATTATAATTAGGGCCCGAGCACTGTGCGAAGGCCCTATTGTATCTGTAGGAATTGTTCTCGTTCTTATTGTCGTTCTCGTTATCCTCGTTCTCGTTTTTCTTCTGACGAAATGAGGGCCTTTTTTCCCCCTAAACGTGCCCAAAGAGTCGCCAAATGTTGCACGCAAGCCAGGCCTGGCGAAAAATTTGATATTTAATGGTTTGCATTAAGGGCGTTGCATAATGGCTCAACAGTGTCACGGGAGTGGTTTGTTGAGGACCCAAATGCAGGAGAGCAGGAGGCAGGAGTTTATTCCACAAAAACCAAAAGCGCTGCAGAGCAGGATCAAAAGCAGAACAAAACAGGAATCCAAAAGACGACGAGGAGACATGGAGGGAGCAAACAGTACGGACCGACAGGGAGCAGGGAAAGACAAGACCAGATATACACAGGGGATAAAGAGACACAGGTCTGGACAATCAGGGCAGATGGAAACAGGAGGGACAGAACTGAAAACACAAACTGGGGGAAATGTCAAAACCTTGACAAACAGCGCCCCCTAGAAAACTCTGTGCTTTAAGCCCCACAATACGGTTTGACGTAGGTACATGCACGAGAATCGGTACACACCTGCATCATGTCGCAACTTAAAGAAAAGTCTCTTGGCGCCATGGCCGAAACCGAACAGGAAGTCGGCCATTTTCAATTCATCTGATTGGTCCATAGTGGATAGATCCTATTTTCTGCCATAACTTTTGAATGGTTTGACATAAAGACTCGTGGGGGGTGTCATCGGACTCTGTTTTGAGTCCTTGAACATAATTGGTGCAAATTAGCCCCACCCCTTCTTCTGATTGGTTGATATTTGATAGTCCCTATGAGTGTGAGGGCTCGTGCATCGCTGCTTGCAGCTTTAATTGAGTATTATATCAATATAATGAATAGTTATTAAAGTAGGGGTGTTTGGTTATGTGTGTTTTATAAGTAAGTTTATTGAAACTCTTGTTATATGTAAGAACGTATGTCAGATTCAGGGGTAGGACCCGATAAGTGTTTACTTCAATCCTACTCCGTTTGGAACATGTTGGTGGATCCGTGAGGTCTTGCCTTCTGTCTACAAACATATATATATATATATATATATATATATTTGTATATATTTTTTTTTACTTTTTTGTATTCTTTTTTTTTAACATGCATGTTCAAAATAAAATGTATCTTATCTTATCTTATCAAACAAAACAAAGATAATTCAATTAAAAAACAGAAGCTCCGTTACCGTAGCAGCCTAACTTAGTGCCAGTTATCTTAAGTATTTACATTTTCTATTTCAGTAATGCTGTTTACGTCCAAACACGGCTCATTATAACTGAATGTGTGAAGCCTGTGTGGAGGAGGGCAAATCTCCTCTGGTTTGGGTTTGACCTTCTGGTCAGTTTGTGTTTCTGTAAGCAGAGTTCTCCCCAGAGCGCCGCATCACTTTACATTTACCCCCCCGTGCAGACAGCCAGAGCAGCAGCGCTGTAAACAAAAAGCATCAAACATGAAAGGAGTCATTGTGTCAGAGGATGCATAATATATGATCTATCATCGTTAAGATTCATAGCTACAAAAATAAAGCTTCACAATTATTTTCAAGCTTGAACGCAGGAATGCGCTGCTGCAAATCCACAGCAGCGTTCTGGTCCTTTACCGTGCACACCGGCCATAAACGATGCCATGAGTTTAACCGTCATTAACAGTTCTTTTGTCACTGAAAGATCCATAGAAATATGACATAAATGAATGATGAATGAAGCAGGAAAAAAAAATGTTCTGCTAGTCCCTTATTGACAATACTCAAGTTCAGGGGGATGAGGGGGGATGGAACCCCCCCTGAAATAAAAACGGTCCAAATCATCCCCCCTGTAAAACTGTCATCCCCCCTTTCCATCCCTTATGTCATTTCATCAATGAATGTGGTTTTACTGCTATTTCAACATTTAGAGTTATCACCAGAAAAATAACACCAGAAAAAATAACTTATTTGACAATTTTCACCTGTTTCAAGTAAATTTTCACTTGAAATAAGTAGGAAAATCTGCCAGTGGGACAAGATTTATCTTCTCATTACAAGCAAAAAAATCTTGTTCCACTGGTAGATTTTTCTACTTATTTCAAGTGAAAATCTACTTGAAACAGGTGAAAATTGATATTTTTTCCAGTGATGAGTCTTCTTTTAAGTGTAATAAGATTTTTTTTACTAAAATGAGACATTTTAACAAGAAATAAGACAAATATTCTTGTTAAGATTGTGAGTTTTTGCAGTGATCCATTTTACTTATCCTGTGAAGGACAGAGTCATATTGATAAGTTCAGAAAAGTGTTTTTTATTGTTGTGTTTTGATGTATTTGATGTAAGCCCAGTGGATATTTAAAGCTTACAGAAGGCTGCATTTAACTGCTGCTATGTCATTCCTGCAGTATTTCTGCAGCTGTTTTGGTCACTGCTATTATTTGTAATATATTATATTATTTGTAATCAGCACAAATTATCTGTCCCCATATGATCAAATCCACCATCCCCCCTGATTTTCTTTTACAACTCGAGTACTGCTTATTGACAACTGGGGAGAAGAATCTACTGAGGAACATTCAACGTTGCTGCATTGTTTCTATAAAGATAAGCTGGATTTCTACATCTCCACTGTCAGCCCTCATACTGAGAACAGAAAAACATCATGTTTACTGTTTTATTGGCATGCCGCATGCAGTTTAGGAGGATCCCTTTGTTTCTCTTTTCGGCAGCTGTCTTTTTCTGAAAAAGCCCAAGAGAGAAGATCCAGAAATATGGAATATGTAGCAATTTCGAAACTCTGCATTTTGAATCAAATAAAGTTGCCCGGGAGAACCCAAACAAACCGCTACGGTTCACGCACCAATGTGCATGACTTCTGGTAACAGCGTTTTAAGTGAAATGCCAAAAACGTAAGAGAAAGACACATTGGAGGTCGTGGCCCGTTTTTTTCACACAGGAATGTATACATCATTCTCTGATATGTGGTCTGACTCTCATAAATCATTCCCGAGAACAGGATTCTCCTCGGAGACCAGCCCTGGCAGATTCCCTTCCTCTGATGCACACATGTTCCAACCCACACAAACAAACACCATTTATTTCAAGATGTGCTATAATGTTACACAGTCTGGAGGGAAGACTGAGGGAAAACTAAAGGTAGAAGCACCGGGAAGGTCAGTCTGAATGTAGAATGTTATATGTTGGGATTTTTGTTTCTAAAATTATGTTAAAAATGTGAAAATTATTGTTCTGGAAAAGGATGATTTACCACTGCAGCTTTTCATTTAATGAATGGATGAATGAATGAATGAATGAATGAATAGTTTATTTTGGTTACATTACATTATATGCAATTTTACGGAAGAGTATTAGGGCCATGCAAGAGAAAAAAAAATTGAGTCGAAGATTTTTTTTTATTGTGCACTTTGAGCAAAAAGTCAAAATGTCGAGATTAATATTGAAATACAATTTCGAGAAAAAAGTCGAAATTTCGTGAATAAAGTCGAAATTTCGCCTTTTTTCTCCACATTTCAACTTTTTTCTCCACATTGAGTTTTTTCTCCACATTTCGACTTTTTTTCTCGAAATTGTACTCAACATTAATCTCGACTTTTCGACTTTTTTCTCGACATTTAGATTTATTTCTCAAAATGTCGACTTTTTTTCAACATTTCGACTTTTTTCTCAACATTTCGACTTTTTTCTCGTAATTCTATTTCAACATTAATCTCGACTTTTCGACTTTTTTCTCGACATTTCGACTTTTCTCGAAGTGCATAATGAAAAAAAAAATTCCTCCTCTAAAATATTATTTTTATCTTTCTCCTGCCTGGCCCTAATACTCTTCCGTACAATTGAACTTGTGTTCATGTAACTGAACAAAAAGGTTATCATACATATTTACAATAATCTGTTTCACACAATAAACAATAACACACAAACTATGTGTAACCGAAAAAGGAGTCGACTGAAGCCGAAGCTTATTCTTGCCGATCCTGTTCCTTCCAAAAGATAACCCAGTTTATCAAGAAAGTTTAAGAAAATTTTTTTAAATCGCTCTGCATAATTAAATTATATTCAAATCATTTTGCATTGTAATCCTTCATTATTTTGTCTTTAAATATTTTTTTTTAAAACTCAACAGAGTTCATCACAAAGTCCATTCCATAATTTGACTCCCAAAAATGAAACACATCTGTATTTAACATTAGTCGTCACATAACATGTTTCAAAGACCCATAGCCTTCTTCAATTATAATTTGTTTATTTTATTAATCTGAAGAAATGTTGAATACAAGTAGGAATGCTTTTATTCTTAACTCAAAATAATATGTCTAATGTTTTTAAATAAACAATTTAACCTGTGGTTTCAGTGTGTGTGGGTGTGTGTTAAAGTTTGGCCATGCATTTGGATTCTGCTTAATCTGTGGAGCCTTTCATTGTGGTTGTGAGATAGAAACAACCTGGACATCACAGATTTCTTCGTCAGCCAACACCAGTGTGTTTTTTCACAAAGCATTCTGACCTTCTGCAGTCTTGAGAAATGTTCCTTTCCTTTACATTGTTGTCCACGACCCGCAGTTCCTCCACCCACTGGTCATTGGCGGCTTTATTGAGTAGGTGCAGAATGAAACACAATGCCGAATAAACAATTATGAAGAAAGCTTCATCTCTGGTTGTTCCTGTGGGACACTACGGAGGAGTATTAGGGCCAGGCAGGAGGAAAATAAAAATAATATTCTAGAGGAGGAAGATTTTTTTTCATTATGCACATATTGATTTGAAACACATATCACACATATGCAGTAGCATAACTTCAGAAACGTCCCCTTAACGTTCCACTCCAAGTATGTTAGTTAGTTAGTTAGTTAGTTAGTCAGTTAGTCAGTTAGTTAGTTACGGCTGCTGCTGCATAGCTGTCAGTCGCTCTGCTAACTGGATTTGATGAGCCGGAGGAGACATTTCAACTTTATTCACGAAATTGTATTTCAACTTTATTCTCGAAATTTCGACTTTATTCACGAAATATCAACCTTATTCTTGAAATTGTATTTCAACATTAATCTCGACATTTCAACATTAATCTCGACATTTCGACTTTTTTCTCGAAGTGCACAATAAAAAAAATCTTCCCCTCTCAAATATTTTTTCTCCTGCATGGCCCTAATACTCTTCCGTAGGGACACACACAGTGATGCTGGTCTCGGTTTGCTTGTCCTTGCCAGATATTGGGACACAATGAGGAAAGCAATAGCCTGGTTGATGCTCGTTCACATTGCTGAGCACAGAAACTGTAATTCAACCTGAGACACTAACTATTGGTCAAACCCTGAGTCTGTAATCTGATCGTCCAGCCGGTCTCTGCCTCTCTGACCACTTGTTGCTGCATCTTCAGCAAGTTGGTCAGCTTTAGCTTGGATTAGCGTTGATTTGCTCTAATAGAGGGTTTGCATTGACGTCACTTCCCCCTTTACTCGCACTGAGCGGCAAAACATCAGCAAAAACGGCTGCAACTAGTGGAGAAGACGGGATAAGAGCCGATTATCGGCTTAAATTAAAGGCAGTTGGACTTGACAGTGACCCGTACAGTTACCCCAAGAACCAGTGGTTCATGGACATTAATATTTGGTACAGTTACCAAGAACCAGTGGTCCATGGACATTAATATTTGGTACAGTTACCAAGAACCAGTGGTCCATGGACATTAATATTTGGTACAGTTACCCCAAGAACCAGTGGTCCATGGACATTAATATTTGGTACAGTTACCAAGAACCAGTGGTCCATGGACATTAATATTTGGTACAGTTACCAAGAACCAGTGGTCCATGGACATTAATATTTGGTACAGTTACCAAGAACCAGTGGTCAATGGACATTAACAAAAACACAAGAGTGTACCAGAAACCTGACAGGATACATAGAGGATCAAAACAGTGCAGACCAGCAGGGAGGAAGGGAAAGACAAGACAAGATATACTCAGAAGGGTTAACGAGACACAGGTGCAGACAATCAGGACTGATGGGAACCAGGGAAGTCAAGACGTAAACACAAAGACACAGGTTTCAAAATAAAACAGGAGCTGGACGTGTGTGCCGGGTGTGCAGGGCGTATGTAGTGTGCGATTCATGGTTAGCCCACTAGTATGGATAATTATATGTATGCATTAATGAAAAATACATACACACACGTACATGTGCTTAAATACACCTGAGTTTAGGTAATATCTTTGGCAAAATGAGTTGTATGTATGTATATGTGTGTATGTAGATATATATATATATATATATATATATATATATATATATATATATATATATATATATATATATAGAGCAGATGGAGTTAATATAGAGATAGTATGGTGTAAATAAGTATATTTATATAAATATTTATATGGGCATGTGTGTACAAATATATATAAATATTCAACTATGTGTATGTATGTATAGGTATGTGTGTGAGTATAATTATAGTATAGTTAGGTATTATAAATACATAAAATAAATTATTAGTGAATGGGGGTAGGATTAAATAAGTTCACACTTCTTCCTACTCCTTTTTGCACATGTAAATTAAGATATTAAGGCCCCGTTTACACGGAGCAAAAACGTTGGCATTTTCATGCGTTTTGGCCGTTCGTTTACTCGAAAACGAAGCCCAAAGTCTCCAAAAACCATCATTCCTGAAAACTCCGGCCAAAGGGGAGATTTGAAAAAACTCTGTCTTCCCGTTTGCTTGGAAACGGAGGGAAACGGACATTTAGGCTTCAGAACGTCACATTATGAGACAGAAACGTCACCAGCGTCATGAGTGACACCTGTGTTTACAATTTGTTTGGCCACCGTCAATATTTTCTTGTATTTTACTTGTTTTATATTCTAAAGTCACACTTAAAAGTAACTCCACTTCTCTGTCACTCCAAAAGAAAGACTCTCGTTCCGTCTTGGAAGTAACTGGCATTGAAGGCTGATTTATGGTTCCGCGTTACACCAACGCAGAGCTACGGCGTAGGGTACGCGGCGACGCGCGCCGTACGTAGGCTACGCTGTCGATTTAACGCGGAACCATAAATCACGGAAACATATTATTCAGGCTTCACACGTGTCATTTGTTGACGGTTTTTTCCAGGATTCTGATTGGCTAGCATGACTTTATCTTCTCGTTACACTGCCCCCTGCAGGTTTAGCTGCTCATAGCACCTTAACAGCGTATTCATGCGGGTTTGTGTAAACGAGGATATTTTTCAAAATGTAGAGGGGGGAATATCCGTTTTTGTAAATACCCGGCTATGTGGAAACATGGCCTAAGTGTTAAAGGAAGAAATTCTTTGTTTTGTTTTTTTTGTTTGTTTTGTTTTGTTTTCTTATCTTTTAATTGTCATCTTTCACATGTACAAAATAAAATAAAATCAATCAATCAATCGATTGTGGTAATATTTACTCTCATATAGCCTCATGCAGTGAGAAATTGTGGAAGAGAAAAAGGTACATTTTACCGTCGACAGGTAAATCTCAAATCCTTAGCAGACTCCCATTTACCCAACAATATAACTGCAAATAAGCTGAACATGTGCTTTTCGTGGCACCACAGGAGCCGTCACCCCTGACAGAACTCTCTGGTTTCCATCACATATCAGTAACATCACCCACTCTGTTTACTTTCACCTCAGATATCCAGCGTCTTCGTCCGGTGCTGTCACCTACACGTGTTGCTGCCTCGGTTCCTGCTCTAGTTACTTCTCATCTTGACTTCTGTTCCTCCCTCCTCTCTGGTCTTCCTCTCAAGTCCATCAACGAAATTTAACTAGTCCAAAACTCAGCTGCTGCATCATCGCCCTCACACCCTCCATCGATCATATCTGTCTCGCAGCAGCTTCACCGGCTTCTGATCGGATCGTGCTAAGAGTATAGATTCTACTATTTACTTTCAAGACCCCCCCCCCCACTGGCTGTCTCAACTTTTACACATCATCACACTTCTCAGAGTCTCAGGTCATCGTCCTCCATCCAGCTCACAGTTTCGTCTGGTGCGATTTTCTCATTTTATCGTGTTATTTGGTATATTTTATTTTATAGTATTATAGTATATTACTAAACTGTGGAATGGTTTGAATTTGGAGTTGAACGAATGTACAAACATAAAACAATTTAAGAAGAAATGGTTTATTTAAGGCAGAGGTTTTCAACTGGTTTTGTCCCAGTCCCACCATTAGAACCAAGAAGCAACTTGGGGACGACTGCTTTTGGGGACGTTTGTTTTATTTTGCACCTTGCTTTTAAATAAAAGTATGGGCCTATATAGGCTATTTATTTGCATCAGTGTCTATTTTTATTTGCACCTTTTGCTATAAAAAACAAAACAAAAAACAGTCAATGAAAAATGAACAATAGGAAGCCAAGAGGGTTTATAATATTACAAAGTTCATTCTCACTCATTTGACATAATTTGGATGGGTAAATTATTCACAAAAATGAATAGTAAATGGAAAATAAATAGAGTCTAAAAAATAAATATATATTTTTAAAATTATCATTGTTTTCCATTATTTTGCAATAGCGCCACGGACCACCAGGGGGCCGCGGACCAAACCCTGATTTAAAGGGATTGTGACATGAAAAACACATTTTTCTTGATTTTTTGTGTTTTGTTGGGTGTCTTGACATCAATTACACCCAAAAAAACGAACTTTTAACATTCAGTGTATTGTGTGCTTTCTGGGATTTTCCGCATAATTATGCAAAAACGGCGCATCTGGTTTGGTGGCGGACCGTTACGTAAAGGGCCGCTAAATCACCGCCCCCTCCACCCAGCTCCCTGCCCATCAGCGCTGAGCCGCGGGCTGGAGGGAGAGAGACGTCTCTCCTCTCCACCCGCGCTCTCCTTTTTTTTTCGCCTACGACCTCAGATCAGTCGAGACAACCCGCTGAATTTTAAGCATATTACTAAGCGGAGGAAAAGAAACTAACAAGGATTCCCTCAGTAGCGGCGAGCGAAGAGGGAAGAGCTCAGCGCCGAATCCCCGTCCGAGCGGCGGGCGTGGGAAATGTGGCGTACAGAAGACCGCTTGCCCGGTGTCGGTCGGGGGCCTGAGTCCTTCTGATCGAGGCTCAGCCCGTGGACGGTGTGCAAGACAAAATCACATACCATTGATCCACTGTCTGCTGTGTGCGGGGAGTTTGGGGGAGAGGAGGAGTGGAGGATGTGGGGGGGTATTGGTAGGAGGAGCGGGGCAATGATTGACAGGAAAGGGGGAAAGGAAGCGTTTTTCACAGGCAAAAAACACCGTCATAAAAAAAGCCAGGCATGGAGTACTGGAGTGAAGTTTTTCTTGTTACACCCTTTTAGACACATTTGAGGGATATTGGCCAAGACTTTTAATAGTGTTAAAAGCATGTTAAAAATTATGTCACAATACCTTTAAGGTATAAAAGTGAAGACTGTGTTTAAAGATCACCAGCTGTGTGTTCTGCTATTTTGTCATGTTATCTTTGTATATGTATATACTAATATATACGTATTATATTTATATCATAGTTATATTATATTTACATCATAGTTATTTTATATTTATGATAGAGCTTACATCTTGTATTAAACAGGTTATTTTTGTAAAAATGATATATATTTACACAAATTAGTGAATAGTATAAAAAATAAATACAGACATATAATTTATGTTTAGTTGTGGAAAGGGGGTGGGATTAAATAAGTTTATACTTCCTCCCACTCCTTTTCAAACATGTAACTCGAAATATGTGTTTTGATGTTGTTTTTTTTCTTTATGTGGTGGAATGCCCACCTGGATTTATTTTCTTGTCTTTTTTACATGTTTGAAATAAACGAAATAAACTAAAGTAAGTTTTTGTTTGTTATGTAATTGTTTTGCTTCATGATTTAGCTGCTGTCTCTATGGTGTGTACATTTTAACAATATTATCATTCATTTTTGTCTCTGTTTGTTTTTCTTACGTTTTAATCAGTTTTACTTTATTGAATAATAACTTCAGATTGTTGGATAATTGTTTCCTTTGCATTATTCTGCTTCTGTTTAACTTATTCCAAGGAGCCTTTGTAGGACGTGCCCTGGGGTGGCAGATGAAAGCTTGCCCTTGGCTTCATTTGGCATATTTAGAAGTGTTGTTTTCTGTGCCTGTCCAATAAAAAGGTAAACTAATTAAATAAGTTTGGTCACCACAGGCTCCAGGTCCTTTAGGTCTCTGGGATTCGCTCACACATCACGTACACAATGCTGACCCTTTTCAGACTTTCAAATCCCTATTAAAGATGCATATTTTTAAAATTGCTTACTTTTTGTTATTTATTTGTCATTGTTTTGGTGTTTTATGTTGCACTGCCCTTTGTGATGTTGACCTTGGGTATCCTGAAAGGCCCCCACAAATAAAATGTATAATGATAATTATTACAAACACCTTCAACTTTGACAGCAGGGGTTGGTTAAACCATTTTAGGCAGTATCTCATTAAAGTTAGCCACAAGCTAACCAACTGAGGAATTGAGCACATTGGTTGCTTAAAGTAGCCACATTATGCATGTTTTTAGCCATCTCATTGGCCACGGTTACATGATATTTTTTAATTTGGAATTAATTATTTCGAATTAAATAATTCCAAATTAAAATATTTTCCAGAGTTTATATGGAAACAGTAATTCCGAATTGAGGTTTACATGGAAAACACGTTTGATCGGCTTTATCTAATTCCAAGGTCTGGGGGTTGGGAAGGTTCTGATTGGATAGGGGGGCGGAGCGGAAGTTACGTCTACCGGAAGAAAAACAAACTTAGCTCACAATTTTTATGTTTCCTGTTTCCATCTGTTCTTTTAATTATTTCCAGTTCCTCCAAGCTATTTATTAAATAAATGGTTTCTGCTCTTGACCAGCGTTTACTGCGTGCTGCCATCTTGAAACTTTGTTTGGAAAACAAGTTCAGCGCGGAATATAAGTGTCATGGAGACAGACGAGCGAGGGAACGAGCAGAAAGAAAGACCGGAATTAATTTAAAGAGGAATGAGTGTAAACATGATCGCGGAATTATTCTATGCAGATTTAAAATCGGAATAAACCAGCCACTTACTTCGGAATTAAGACCCCGTCCACACATAGCCGGGTATTTTTAAAAACGAATATTTCCCCCCTCCGTTTATAAAAAAATTTGCATCCACATTACATCGTTTTAAAAAAAAAACCCTTCCACACATAACCGAAGATCTGTGTTTTCGACCACATTCATAAGCATTCTAACCTGTAGATCATCTGCGGCTCCCGGGGAAGCTGTACCTCCGCGGCTCCTCCGCGGGGGCTACGCGGGCTACGCGGGCTCCGCGGCGGCTCCGCGGGCCCTACGCCGTAGGCTGCCCGTCGCCGCGTACCCTACGGCGTGGCCTCTGTGTCGGTAACGCAGTAAGTGGTAGTCAAGAGCAGAGACCATTTATTTAATAAATAGAGAACAGATGCTGGATCATCTGTAGTTCTGTAGTAAACAAAGGTTGCACGTCAGAGCAGATTTGTTGTTGTTTTGGCGCATAATGTGACGTTCGAAAACGCAAAACTCTGGTTGTGTGTGTCTACACGCATCTACATAAACGGAGTTTTCAAAAATCTTCACTTTGCCCGGAGTTTTTTTAAACCTTCGTTTATTTGCGTTTTCGTGTGGATGACAGGTCAAAACGTAGGAAAATATCTCCGGTTTAGCAGATATCCGCAGATATCCGGCTACGTGTGGACGGGGTCTAAGTCTAATTCGGAATGGCCATTTTTCACTCATTTTAATTTCTGGTACCTCCAGAGTAGTTATGCATCCATGAAAACTCCAAAAGCCTGTTTTTATTTCCTAATGATAAAGTGAGTTTCAGCTCAACTGTTTTTTGATTGGTCAAATTCCTAAAGGCTTACTGACTTTGGAAACTGGATACACACTTCAAATCCTTGCACGCATGTTCAAGTCAGAATCAAATTAGGAATATGAAAGGTGGCAGCACAAAGATCTGTGACGACAAAAAGGTAGCCGGCTGTTATGCCCTCTCACCCGGAGAAAGCGCTCGAGAAGACGGGGGAGACGTGCCGGTGTGATAGTCCGCCTCAAAGCTCACCGCGGATCTTCTCCTCCTGCCCGGTTCGTCTGCAGCCGTTGGATCCGCCCTGTCTCTCCGGAGCCAGCGCCGCTGATCACTCCGGTTAACGGACCTGCTACCCTAGCGCAGCTTAAGGCTGGAGCATCTCGGAGAAAGTATGCTTGCTTCCAGCCTCCCGATGCTGGTTCCATCTCGCTCACCTGGTCCTCCGCTCCTCATGTCGCGTCTCTGACACGTCATCAGAGCGCCGACACCGCAGTAAGGAATATTGCAGGGAACATTGCGAGACTGTGCCATACTGTGTGTGAAGAGGTGGATCCCAGCCTGCTCTGTCCCATCCAGAGATCCACTTGTCAAATCCACATTAAGACTGAACTTTTTAACGCCCAGTCCCTATCAAATATATCAAGCCTGGTCCATGGTCACATCCTTGATAAAGATATTGACCTGATGTGCCTCACTGAGACCTGGCACCAACCTGAGGTATTTTCCTCATTAAATGAAGCCTGTCCCCCTGGATATAGTTATCTGCAGAGAGCTCGCTGCACTGGCCAAGGTGGTGGCCTGGCGGTAATCTACTGCGATACTCTCAAGCTGTCTCCTCTGTCTCTACCTGAAGTGTCCTCTTTTGAACATCTGGCCTTCAAATCAAACCTCCATCCAAGATCAATGCTGTACTAATTTACCGGCTGCCCAAACCACACCCATCTTCCGTCACAGAGATTAATGACCTTCTCACCTCCCTCTGCTCTCTATCCTCCAATAATATTATACTGGGTGATATGAACATTCATATTGATAACCCCTCCTCCCCCCTGGCAGCTGATTTCCTTCATGTGTTGGACTGTTTCAACCTCACACAGCATGTTGATGCACCCACTCACACCAGGAGGCACACCTTAGACCTGGTCATCTCAGACTCTCCCTCCATCAAAAATCTGGCAGTATATGACTAGGGTGTCTCTGATCACAACATTATTTCCATGGACATTTCCTGCTCATCCCACCTCCCCCAGCCTAAACACAATATTCATTTTCGCAACTTAAAAAACATCAACCCTGCCATTTTGCATTCTGACCTCCAAATGCTGGCCTCAGTTAACTTTCCATCAGTTATGGAATCGGTTGAACACTACAACCATTCTCTTCGCTACCTCCTGGATGTACATGCCCCTCTCAAAACAAGGACTGTGTTTTTTTCCCGCACTGCCCCCCCGGGTTCACGAATGAACTGCGCAAGATGAAAGCTCCTGGCCGTGCCATTGAAAGACGAGTCAAATCATCCGGCCTGGTGGTGCACAAGCTGGCCTACAAAGACCATCAGAAGGCCTACGCAGCAGCCCTTAAAGAAGCCTGGTCCACCTATTATTCGAATATCATCAATAGCAGTCCAGGAAATTCAAAACTGCTTTTTTCCACCATAAATCTTCTCCTAAATTCCAAAAACCAAACCCAAACAGAGTCTACAGCAGAACACTGCAACAGGTTTCTTGTATTTTTTCAAAGACAAGATCAATTCCATCCGGTCTCAGCTCGCAGGCTCCGCAGCACCATTTCTGCCATCTGCCTGCCCTCAACCTGCCCTCAACCTGCACCTTTTAGCACCTTTGCTCCTGTCACACAGAAGTTGAGAGTCTCATCAAAAAAATGAAACCCTCCACCTCCACTTTGGATCCCATTCCTACAACACTCATCAAATCCAACCTGTCTGTTATAAGCCCTCTTATCACACAAATAATAAACCACTCATTAAACTCCGGCCATGTCCCGCCGTCACATTATCAAGCCCCTTCTAAAAAAATCCAGCCTCGACCCAGAATGTCTCTCCAACTACCGCCCCATTTCCCATCTTCCATTTCTGTCCAAGGTGCTTGAAAAAGCTGTTGCCACACAGCTACAGGGACATCTTCAACACCATTCTCTATTTGACATTTTTCAATCTGGTTTCTGCACTGCCCATAGTACTGAGACAGCATTATTGAAGGTAACCAATGACCTTCTTATCTCCGCTGACTCTGGATCCCCCTCCCTGCTCGTCCTCCTCGAATTTCAGCAGCTTTTGATACTGTTGACCACGATATCATCCTAAGCCGTCTTCACACTGACATTGGTCTCCATCACTCCACCCTGGACTGGTTCACCTCCTACCTAGTTGACAGGACAGAGTACGTCAGCTTGGGATCTTCCAAGTCCCAAACAGCCCCTGTTACGTGTGGTGTCCCCCAAGGATCTGTCCTAGGACCTCTCCTTTTTATTCTGTACATGCTGCCCCTGGGTCGTGTCATCAGCCGACACGGCATCTCTTTTCATTGCTATGCCGATGACACTCAGCTGTACCTCCGAACTGACCCCAACCTACGTTCCACCCCAGTCCTCTCATCTTCACCCACTCAAGCCCTCTCCAACTGCCTGGAGGAGATTAGGGCGTGGACGAGTCACAACTTCCTTCAACTCAACAGTTCCAAAACCGAAGCCATACAAATTGGCACCCCTCACCAGGTCCAGTCATCACCCATAACCACCATCTCCTTCTCCGGTCAACACAACCCCCTCTCTACCTCTGTTACCAACCTCGGTGTGAAGCTGGACCCACAACTCATCTTTGTAAACCACATCAAACATCTGTACAAAACTTGCTTCTTCCACATAAAAAAACATATCCAAATTCCGCCCCTTCCTCACTTTCTCCGATGCAGAAAAACTCGTCCACGCCCCTAATCTCCTCCAGGCTTGACTACTGTAACAGCCTGCTCATCGGTATCCCCAACAAACACGTCCGGAAACTTCAATTCATCCCTCGTCTTTTATAGATGTTTGTATTGTTTTATGCTTTTTACTTCGGGTCTTTTATGTGTCTTGATTTTATTCCTTTTGTTTATGATAGCACTTTGAAATTATTTTATGAAAAGTGCTTTACAAATAAAATGTATTATTATTATTATTAGCTGATCGTGGAATTTTTTCTTTTGGAATCCTGAATTAGTCCTAATCCAGTTTAGAAATTTCCAGTAGCATCTGTGCATGATGTGCTTTTCATTCATCTTTATTATGAATGAATGAATGAATGAATGAATGAATGAATGAATGAATGAATGAATGAATGAATGAATGAATTAAAAAACTTTATTTCGAACATGCTAAAAAAAAAAAATATATATATATATTTAAACCAAAGAACAATAGTTAATTAATAATCATGATAAATACAGTATAATACAAATCATAACAATCATAAACAAAAACATTCCTCACTGGCTTTTTTTTTTTTTTTTTTTTTTTCCCTTTTTTGCATGCTCGAAATGGAGCGGGGAGAAGTTAAAAAACGTATTTAGCCCTGCCCCGGTTATCCACAACACAAAACATAATTCGCCACCCTAAATTAAGCGAACCATGTGTTATCATGTTGCCTTTTTAGCCTTATATAAATGACATATGCTACAAATGTTGTTATTATTCTACTCAAATTAGTGTCATTATATTACTATATTCGGCATTGCATCATATTCATACTCTGTTTACGACAACGAGATCTTTGCTTCATCCATATTTGATAACACATGGTTCATGTCAACAACCTTACATTTGCATTGTAAATGGTCCACATTCTTTAGCGGTTCCAGAGTCAAGACACGGCTTGGAGGGATATATGTAATCAATATATGACACATCCAGAAATTCCCTAGACCTAATCTGTATTCTGCAAAAATATTGTGTTTAGATATGACCTAACACGTATGTGTCATATATAGAACACATACAAGACAACATTTAAAATGATTCCTGTATCCCAATACAATATCTGTGCTAATGTTGCATATTGGGTTCAAATTGAAACAGATATGGTGCATATCAACAAAACTCGATATGCATCACATATGTCCGTATTCTAGACAGAATCAAAAACTGAATATTTAGAGATTCTGGGTATTTTTGTCGTGAGGACAAAGTATTGTTTTTATGATGTAAATTTGGGTCATATTTGCCCAGATATGGTGCATATCAACCAAACTCAGGATATGAATCAGAGATACAGTAGATATTTGGGATTCCTGCTCTTTTCACTCAGCGTTTAAACAAACGCTGTTTCTTTGTCCTCTTCTCTTCATTGTGTCTATTGAATACAAATGTCCTTTTTGTAAAGACTCCCACCTTCTCTGTAAAGAAACATAAAACAAAACTACATGAAGCGAATTTTACACAAAAACATACATAAGCAATTGGTTCCAGTTGTACGGCCTGTGTGTGTTTCTGTTCTTGTTTTATTTCCTTTGCCAGTAAACAAACAATGCACAGGAAATGTCCCCAAAGCCGTTCTGTCTCTTCTCGGCGGGTAGTCAGATCTGCATATGTGCAGCTCGCTATGCTACATGGCAGGGAGAAAGGGATTCGCATCTTGGAAAATTTACATACGACTTTGAAATTACAAAACATCAAGAACAAATCAAGGTTGAGTGTGTAATGTGCCTGGCTGATATGAAGGTATTTTTAGAGGTTTTATAAAGAATCTGCAAGCTTAACGTGGGTCCATAATTCCGAGGATGCTAAGAGCACCAACACTTGGTCGAGTTGCTGGTTATTTTATAGATAGGTTACCTAAAATAAAAACTCAGGAGCAAGATCGTCGATAAAAGTCGTGTGGTTGGATGCATTGAGTCCCACAAGCTTTTTTTTTTAGGTTTATTTGAAAAGATAATTGTTTTTACATGCTGTAAATGAGTTATTGTGTAAGTTATTCATGTCATTAGTTTGCAGTTTCTGAGGTTAAACGGGTCATTCAATAAATAATCAAGATTCAAGATTTTTAATTGTCATTATGTTGCTGGAACATAACAAGATTGCAGTGGCACTCTCTGTGACAAAAATGAAAGGCATAAAAACAAAAATAAAAGTAGACATATTCAGACACACACACAATAAACTATATAGGACTGTCTCAGAAAATTAGAATATTGTGATAACGTTCTTTATTTTCTGTAATGCAATTAAAAAAACTAAAATGTCATACATTCTGGATTCATTACACATCAACTGAAATATTGCAAGCCTTTTATTATTTTAATATTGCTGATTATGGTTTACAGTTTAAGATTAAGATTCCCAGAATATTCTAATTTTTTGAGATAGGATATTTGAGTTTTCTTAAACTGTAAGCCATGATCAGCAATATTAAAATAATAAAAGGCTTGCAATATTTCAGTTGATTTGTAATGAATCCAGAATGTATGACATTTTTGCATTACAGAAAATAAAGGACTTTATCACAATATTCAAATTTTCTGAGACAGTCCTGTATATAAATACAAAAATAGAAAATATACAGATTACACAGTTTGCTAATATTGCACAGATTGACATAGCAGCCTGAGCATTAACAGAGACTATGGGAAGTGAAGTTGGTCCATTAGTGCAAAGAGCAGATGACGTTGACAGATCTTAAATCTCTCAGGCCACGTTTCCACATAGCCGGATATTTACAAAAACTGATATTTCCCCCTCTCCGTTTTGAAAAATACCATCATTTACACAAACCTGCATAAACACGCTGTTTATGCTCTCTCCTTCCTTCTCCTTTCCTCTTTTCTCCCTTCCTTCCTTCTTTACTCCTTTCCTCTTTTCTCCCTTCCTTCCTTCCTTCCTTCCTTCCTTCCTTCCTTCCTTCCTTCCTTCCTTCCTTCCTTCCTTCCTTGTTTGTTTTCTTCCTTCCTTCCTTCCTTCCTTCCTTCCTTCCTTCCTTCCTTCCTTCCTTCCTTCCTTCCTTCCTTCCTTCCTTCCTTCCTTCCTTCCTTCCTTCCTTCCTTCTTCCTTCCTTCCTTTCTTGTTTGTTTCCTTCCTTCCTTCCTTCCTTCCTTCCTTCCTTCCTTCCTTCCTTCCTTCCTTCCTTCCTTCCTTTGTCCCTTCTTTCCTTCTTTCTTTCCTTCTTTTCATTATTCTTTCCTTCCTTCTTTCCTCCCTTCTTCTCTTCCTCCTTCCTTGACCCGAAGACAGCACAAGGGTTAACTTCCAACTGTACACTAATCAATTAAGCTTGATTAAGCTAACTTTGTGATAACTAATCAATTAAGTAACATCAGCTGAGCCCAAATTGCCCCCAACCTTTCAAAATAAAAGCATTTAGCTGCACTTCAAATAGACTGAAACAATGAGACTGAACTACAGTAATTATGCACAAAAAAAACAGAATAAATATTTATTAAATAAACCTTGAAAATCAACATAGCAAAACACTATAGACTGAAACAATAAGACTGAACTAATTATGCAAAACAAACACAATACATATTTATTAAATAAACCTTGAAAATACAACATAGCGAAATACTGAATAGCAAAAACACATAACTGAAGAGCTCCCACAAACACCTTTGTTACTTTGGTTGCAACAAATATGCACTCAGAACTCCAACCATCCAGCCCAAGCTGACAGAAAAAAGTGAGTCCCTAGCACATACACCAAAACAACATAATTGAAGAAGCTTTCATTTATTTTAAAAATGTCATTTCTGTTAAAACTGTAAAACAAATGGCATTTTATGTATTGGTTTAATTGTTTGTTTGCAATATTTTCAAATATTCAGTGAAAAATGGAAATTTGTTTTGTCCCTCTTCTTTTGAAAAGCTTTGTTTTGTTGCCGCAGCCTCAGATCTCAGCTGGATAGATGAGTGCACATGTCATCCTAAGAAGTTGATTAAAAATAAAGCAAAAAGGAGAAAAAGAAAAGCACATTTATGGGGGTTTGTTCCACCCCTGCGGTGCCTTTATTCCACCCTTCTGTGCTTTGTGAATGGCATATCACTTTGTTCCACAGCTGCACCGCTTCAAGAGATAGTAACAGAGCCTTAGCGTGGACAAAATGTGCTCTGTAAGAATTGACAATGCAGAAAGTTGTAACTGAGACACGAGTTAGGCTGCAGACACTTGCAGAGGATCAAACCGGTCCATCAAGGGAATGGTGAGAGACGCTGTATGACAAGGCCAGAATAGAGGGAATGTGCATGATGTCACGGATGCGACTTCACAGCGGGTTTCGCCCACTGAGTGGCAGAAAGACTGAGTTGCAGAAAGACTGAGTTGCAGAAAGACTGAGTGGCAGAAAGACTGAGTGGCAGCGTAAACTTTCAGTTGGAGCAACTGGAAAACATCTAAAATGGGAAAGAGCTGTTGTGGGATCGACTGTACTCATAGATTTAGCAAGAAATCTGAGTTATCGTTTTACAGACTGATGAAAAATAAGCTTAAGAGAGACAAATGGATCGCTGCAATTCACAGAAACAACTGGATTTCAGGCACCGAAACGTGGATTTTCGGTTCCCATTTTGTATCAGGTTATGTTGGATTTTTGGGTAACTAACGTTAAACGGTCAAATCATAAAGTTCGGTGTCCTCATCACTTTAATTTCGCCAACAAATCCTGCCTTGAAGTCGGACCAAGCGTCAAGACTTTTGTATGCCTTCAAGCTTTGCTTCATGTATTTCCCCGGCGTAGAAGTTAAGTACATATAAATATCAGGAAACTGGATTAGTGGCCAAATATTAATGTCCATGGACCACTGGTTCTTGGTAACTGTACCAAATATTAATGTCCATGGACCACTGGTTCTTGGTAACTGTACCAAATATTAATGTCCATGGACCACTGGTTCTTGGGGTAACTGTACGGGTCACTGTCAAGTCCAACTGCCTTTAATTTATGCCGATAATCGGCTGTTATCCCGTCTTCTCCACAGGAAACTGGATTTGTGGCCAAATATTAAACTACAGTTTAAGAGGCCACGAGGATTTTTACATCACACGTGCATTTAAAACTGGTTCAGCTCTACACGCTATGGGATTTTCCAATCACAAGTCATTTCAAAAACATGACAGGCCACAGACGGAAGGACAGTTGCCTGTTTTTAATAAGATAATCCACCAAGCAGACTCCTGACAAGCCAGACTCCGTGAAGAAAAACCCAATACTTTCTCTGAGGTGGATTGCGCAGACACAAGTCGGGGTATCTAACAACAGAACAGTTGAACCGCAACTTCACAAGTTTCCAAAAACAGTACCGACCCACGATTGAAGAGACAAAGGTTAATACAGTATCCAGCTGCACGGGTCCAACCCTACACAAAACAGAGCGTTTTGTAAAAACACAGGGGTTGCATGATTTCTTAAATGACTTGAGGTGCAGGAAACTGATGGGACTGATCGTCTCCAGCAGGGAAAACAGCCTCCCAACTGAGCGCAGTAAAGGTCAAAGCCCTGTGAGGGAGATTGGATCTAAATTGCCCAATTTTGACATTAGATAACGCCGGCGGCACCTGCTGCTGTGTTGCATGACATCTCCATGCAATCACCAGAGCGGTAATGAGAGGGCCACCGGTTCACGCTTCATTATTCAGTCTTTTAAAATGTTGCCATTTGGTTTACCTTCACCGAAAGCAGCAGTCGAGGCCTCCAGTGGCCCCTTAATCATTTGTGGGCATTGTTGAGGTTAATCTGTATTGTTCATAGCAATGTGAGAAGGCAGTGGGTCTCCCCTAATCCCCCCCCTCCATGTCCCGATAGCGGCCTCCTAACAGGCAACAAACATGTCGTGGCACGTCTTGTTTATGTAGCCTCGCAGCGAAACTCTATTTGTTGTTCTGGCGTTATGGACACAGAGATAACCTCACTCCAATGTGAAGTTTAATTGCTTGCCCCCAGTGTTGGCAGAATCAGCAGAGAAGAGTCGGAGGAGGAGGCAGCTGTGCAGTCTTTCACATCAGGCTGACTTTACATGAAGGCAAATTGACATCACTGAACCAACAAATATCCTACATAATAAATGTTGAGAAATCACAACAAGGATTCATTTATATCCATATCAGCATTAAACAGCTGATGCATTATTTAAAATCTAGAACAATTACGTAGTAATTGAAGCTTTCTTTTTTTTAAATTAATTAAGTTCAATTCAATTCAATTCAATTCAATTTTATTTATATAGCGTCTAATACAACAAAAGTTGTCTCTAGACGCTTTCCAGAGACCCAGAACATAAACCCCCTAGCAATTATTACATAAACAATGGCAGGTAAAAACTCCCATAGTGGGAGAAAAGCCTTAAGCCAAACAGTGGCAAGAAAAACTCCCCTTTAGGAGGGAAGAAACCTGGACCAGGACCTGGATCATAAGGGGGGACCCTCCTGCCGAGGGCCAGACTGGGAGTCGGAGACGTCAACAGCACAGCAGGCAGGTGGAAGCAGCAGCGGGATGACCAGGGGTGGGGACCGCAGGCCAGCACGCAGATCCCGAAGCTCCGGCCCAATCAGCAAGCCCCAGGTTGGGGTGCAGGGTCGGGGAAAGGTTGAGAAGGGGCCAGGGAGAGGAGTCTTGACGGACAAACCTCTCCCCCGCCTGACCGGGCCGTTACCCTGCCCCTCTCACTCCCACTGCAGGATCCAGTGTTTTGCATTCAGAGATGCTCTTCGCCACCGGCAGAGGATGCTGCAACATGGACAAAAGAGAAAAAAGAGAAGAGAAGGGGGATCCAGCACAAGAAACTACAGGAGCAACTCTAACACACTAGAGTTTACACTACCCAGAGATTTACCAACACCAGTTAGAGGTTTACTAAACACTAACTATAGGCTTTACTAAACAGAAAGGTTTTAAGTTTAGTTTTAAAGGTGGAGGTGGTGTCAGCCTCCTTAACCCAGATTGGAAGTTGGTTCCATAGTAATGGTGCCTGATAGCAGAACGCCCGCCCTCCAAATCTACATTTGGATACTCTAGGAACTACGAGTAAACCTGCACTCTGAGAACGGAGAGCTCTGCCAGGAACATAAGGCACTATCAGGTCTTGCAAATAATGCGGAGCTAAGCCGTTTTGGGCTTTATATGCAAGTAATAAAATTTTAAATTGGATTCTGAATTTTACTTAACCAGGTAACCAATGGAGCGACGCTAACACTGGAGAGACGTGGTCTCTCCTGCTAATTCCTGTCAGCACTCGCGCTGCTGCATTTTGGATCAGCTGGAGCCTATTCAGCAAATTACTTGGACATCCTGCTAACAACACATTACAGTAATCCAGTCTAGAAGATACAAACGCATGAACTAGTTTTTCTGCATCACTCTGCGAGAGGATTTTCCTAATCTTTGCAATATTATGGAGATGGAAAAATGCCATTTTACCAACCTGATTAACATATGGTTAAAAAACCAAGGTTAAAATTAAGTGTCATATCATTACATTTTTGATGAACACCACATACACTGAAAAAATAAATCTAAGCACATGTAAATATAACATATTTAAATCTGTGATATTAACAATTAAAAATTAAGTTTGTTGCTTTACATGAATACATCTAGTTTTGAACATAATCTGCATTTGTTCAAAAAACAAGACATTGTGCATTTTTCCTTAACCAGCAGTATTTATGTAATCCCAGGCAATCTTTTCATTTACAAACAAACAACAAGCAATGATCTTGTTGTATTTACTTTTTCTTTAACAATTTTAATCTATTGGGCAGATTGACCAATGTTTAGATGAAACATGCTTTATTTGTTTAAGTAGAACAACCACAGTTAAAAATATCTTGCTTGATCTACTTTTAAAATTAAGGCAACTTTTTTGCATGAGATTTTTATGTAGATCAAGAAAGACTAGTCTTTGTATAAACTACTTAATTTTTTAGTATGTACAAAACTCATTTGCAAGTAAAGTCAACTTAATTTTTGCAAAGTCAACTTAATTTTTTTTCTTTCTATTTTTTCCCCCTTTTTTACTATTTTTTCCCCTTTATTTCTTTTTTCTCTTTTTTCTTTTTTCCTTTTTTTTCTTTTTTTCTTTTTCATTTTTTTTCTTTCTTTTTTTCTTTTTAAAGTCAACTTAATTTCGATAAATAAAGTAAACTTAACACAATTAGGTTGACTGTACTTGCAAAATGTATTATTTACATACAAGAAATTAAGTAGTTTATACAAAGATAGTCTTTCTTGATCTACATAATAATCTCATGCAAAAAGTTGCCTTATTTTTTTTAAGTAGATCAAGCACAATATTTGGAACAGTGTATGTTTAAATGGATTCACTGTGTCGAACAGAAAGTGAGAGGAAAGTGGAGTGGAAGTTCTTGGAGCATCACGGGAGGCAGGAGCAGCGAGTATCTAAGGGGTTGTTCAGTTGTCTGAGCCGGCATTATCAAGAACTTTGAAACCTTATTTGAAAGGAGAGAAAGTGTCTGCCTCCTGAACTTAAACAAGGAGTCGGTTCCACGAGAGAGAACTCCGATTGCTGGAGGCTCCGCTTCCCATTTTTATGTTTCAGAACTCTACGGACCTCAATTAAGCCTCCGGTCTGAGGGCACGAAGGCTCTGTTGGGATGTTATGGAACTGTTAGGTCTTTAAGGCATAATTAAAGAAGTTGGTAATTGAGCAATTTATGTGTGATTGGAATTATTTATTATTTATTTATATTTATTATTAAATTATTTTCTGGATTTCATATGAAACCAATGAAGAGAAGCTTAAGAAAGAGATCTCGGGTCACCAGAACTCTTGCTGCATCACCGTAACCCATAAAGAATTACAATAGTCCAAACAATAAGAAAAAAATGCTTGGTGTGTTTTTTAGCATCTCGATGACACAGGAAAAATTATAAAACTTTAAAACTCCTAGATAACTCTAAATTGAATACATTTATTTTTTTTTTACTTTGTGACGTAGTGGTCTTTCACTAAACACTGACTGATTTAAAAATTGCTTAACCCTTGTACCGTCTTTGGGTCAAAATGACCTCATTCTCATGTTCCTTCCTTCCTTCCTTCCTTCCTTCCTTCCTTCCTTCCTTCCTTCCTTCCTTCCTTCCTTCCTTCCTTCCTTCCTTCCTTCCTTCCTTCCTTCCTTCCTTTCTCCTTTCCCTCTTTCTTTTCTCCCCTCGTACATTCTTCACTTGTTTTCTCCTTTCCTTCCTTCATTCTGTTTTTTCCATCCCTCCTTCCTTCCTTCTTTCTTTTCTCCCTTCTTTTTTCCCTTATTTCCTTCCTCCCTTCCTTCCTTCTTTCCTCGCTTCCTTCCATCTTTTCTCCCTTCCTTCCTTCCTTCCTTCCTTCCTTCCTTCCTTCCTTCCTTCCTTCCTTCCTTCCTTCCTTCCTTCCTTCCTTCCTTCCTTCCTTCCTTCCTTCTTTCCTCCCTTCCTTCCTTCTTTTTTCCCTTCCTCCCTTCCTTCCTTCCTTCCTTCCTTCCTTCCTTCCTTCCTTCCTTCCTTCCTTCCTTCCTTCCTTCTTTCCTTCCTTCCTTCTTTTCTCCCTTCCATCCTTCCTATCTTCCTTCCTTCTTTTCTCCCTTCCTTCCTTCCTTCTATCTTTTCTCCTTCCTTCCTTCCTTCCTTCCTTCCTTCCTTCCTTCCTTCCTTCCTTCCTTCCTTCCTTCCTTCCTTCCTTCCTTCCTTCCTTCCTTCCTTCCTTCTATCTTTTCTCCTTCCTTCCTTCCTTCCTTCTTTTCTCCCTTCCTTCCTTCCTTCCTTCCTTCCTTCCTTCCTTCCTTCTTCCCTCCCTTCTTTTCTTCCTCCCTTCTTCCCTTCCCCCTTCCTTGACCAGAAGACAGCACAAGGGTTAATCTAAAGAAAGTGGAGAGATTTTGTCTGATTTCTTATCTTTTTTTACGTGGTATTTTGTATGATTGGGGTTTTATTTATTTAATGCTGTATTCTGAGAGAATAAATATCCACCCTGCAGCCGATTAATTATTAGATTAGGCATATCTAATAAAGTAGTGAGTGTATGAACATAAATACGATGATTACGTCTAGCATCCTCTCCCAGAGTGGTGCTGAAACACTAACTCACACGTTTGTATCTTCTAGACTAGATTACTGTGATGTTTTATTAGATGTCCAAGTCTCTGAATATCCTGCAGCTGATCCAACATGCAGCAGTGAGAGTGCTGACAGGAATCAACAAGAGAGACCACGTCTCTCCAGCGTTAGCCTCCCTCCAGCGCTCCCTGTAAAATCGATAGGGGAAGTGCAGGTTTACTTGTAGTTCCTGGAGGATCCAAATGTAGATCTGGAGGATCCTGGTCTTCTGCTACCAGGAACCGTTACTATGGATGCAACTTCCAGTTTCAGTGTCCATCTTTTAAACTTCAAACGTTAGTGTTCAGTAAACCATAGTTAGTGTTCAGTAAAGCCTGTAGTTAGTGTTCAGTAAACCTCTAGTTAGTGTTTAGTAAAGCCTCTAGTTAGTCTACCCCTGCACTGAGCTCAGGTCTCCTCCTTAACCTGAGGAGTGAGCAGGCCGCATCTTTTCACCAGACAGGGTGGGGCTTCTCCGGCCGGACGTAGCGCGTGGAAGGATCACGTTATTCCGGCCAGATCCTCCCCACCCCATCTGGCGCCCCGGTTGGCCAGAGGGGGCAGTAGAGCCCAGGACTGCTGCATGTTTTTGTCAGGGTAGCTCACATTAGCTACCCAAGGGAACACAGGGAGAACATGCAAACTCCATCCAGGGTGTGGGCGCATGGGGGAACTAACACGCACTAGAATGTCATGATATAAAACCAGGTCAAGAACATGTCCTTTATTGTGCATAGGTCCCATCAGAGCACGAGAAGGGTTAAAAGTATGAAGTAATTTTAAGAAATCAGCAGCTAAAACATTGTTAGGGCAGCACACATGGAAAGCAAGATATCGTTGTGTTTTGACATGATAATGAAGAGCATTTCATAAAATTCGTTAATAAAACCAGAGGAATTTGGTGGCCTGTAAACTAAAACACATAGCGTTTCAGATGAGCCTCTTAAAAGAAAGCACAAATACTCAAAAGATAAAAACACACCAAGATCAATCATTGAGCATTTAAAACTGTTTTTATAGAACACTACAACTCCACTGCACACATGACGCTGGTGACGTTCTGAAGCCTAAACGTCCGTTTCCCTCTGTTTACAAGCAAACGTGAAGACGGAGTTTTTGCAATTCTTCACTTTGGCAGGAGTTTTCAGAAATTATGGTTTTTGGTGACTTTGAGCTTAGTTTCCGTGTAAATGAACGGCCAAAACGCATGAAAACACCACCGTTTTTGCTACGTGTGACCGGGCCTTAGTTTTAAGTAAAGCCTCTAGTTAGTGTCAGTAAACCTCTACTTAGTGTAACTCTAGTGTGTTCGTGCCAGTATTCATAGCTGCAGCTGCAGAACCAGACCAGAGCAGCTGGTCTGAAACAGCTTCATCCTAGATATGCTGCTATAGAGCCACAGTACGCTGCTATAGAGCTACAGTACGCTGCTATAGAGCTACAGTACGCTGCTATTGAGCTACGCTGCTATTGAGCTACGCTGCAGGGGGTCACCACCATGAGCCACTGAACTGTGTCCATCACCCTTCCTTTCTCAGTTATTAATTAGAAGTATTTCATCACCATCACTGTTCTCCATTGTTCTTGTAGTTTTGTGCTGTTCTGCCCCCCCGCCTTTTCTCTTCTGTGCACGTCTGCAAGCCAGAGCTTCCAGCTGCAGGAGTCCCAGTGACCATCCCAGTGTTTACCTCCATCTGTCTTTGTCTATGTCTCTGTTGGATACCTACTAACATGCTAACAACCAGGCCTGCTCACAGTAGCAACGGACAAGAACAACATTTACAATATCTGTCTACCTCATAAACATCCTACCTGCTTTTTTTGCACTGTTTTTCTTTCTTTCTCGTACTGCACTACTTTTATTTTTCATTCCAATGTATATACTGTTTATATTTTGTAATTATATATTGCATGTGTGTGTTGAGTGTACTGCTGCTGCACAAAGCGGATTTCCACATTGAGTGAGAAATAAATGACAATCTTATCTAATCTAATGTAACATGCTGACCTGTAGTTCCACCCTCTGACCACCTGCTAGATAGTCGTGTCTGTAGTAAACCCAGTAACCATGTATCAGTCATAATTTAAGCAGTGGCGGAGCTAGACTTTTAACCTTGGGGGGGGCAGAGGGGGCCAGGGCTGTTTCAGGGTCCACAGACGATGACAATGAATTAGTTTCTCGAACAATCAATTGCAATCAGAGTCTCTAAATGTTGAAATGTATTAAGCACAGGAGATGAGATTTGTGTATATATAAATGTAAGTTTATTCACAATACAAAATGTAAATAAACAAAAAAACATATTTGCAATAATTTTTTAACAAAAATGGTAAATGCACACACACACCTACACTTTTCAGTTACTCACACACACACAGAAACACGTAAATATAAGCGGCAACCCAAATGGAAACTGACAGTGGTGATTGATCTGTAGACGCCATGAATGAATGAATGAATGAATGAATGAATGAATGAATTAATGAATTTATGAATAAATGAGTTAATGAATGAATTAATCTTTATTTCAGCTTGTACACACTTTTTTACAAAACAAGATGAAAAGGTAAAATAAACATTTCTTTTGCCGAAAAGGTGTAGGCTGAAGCCGTAGCTTATAGCGCCGACCCTTTTAATCTTAATATCAGTTTAAATATTAGACATTAGCATTACTCCATGGAAACAAACAATGCATAAAGAAGACAAAATGTTTTATATTTATTTCCTGAGTTTCCCTGATCGTGCTTGGTTGTCCCTCCTTTTGAGTGGATTGTTTTTTGTTAAATGGTTAGTCCTTGTTGTCCTTGGTTTTTTGGAGGATTGTTCTCTTTTTCTCTTCGTTTTTTTTATCTTGAAGAAAACTGTCAACAGGAGACAAATACAATCTCAGACGTCTGACAACTTGTAGCCTTTTATGCCCTGCCATTATTGTTTTTAACAATAATGTGACAAAAAATAAATAAATAAATAAATTCATGTAGAAAAATCATGTAGACGATATCTATAATTCTCCCAAAATACAATGGAGTGACTTTTAGCAACAGTAACTTCAGCTTTTCACTGTTTGCATAGATAAATAGGAGAGTCCTTGTGTAGTATTGGAATTTTATGTTGCATCACATAATATTTAAATCTGTATGTGGAAATATGGGGGGATGAAAGATGTTTAAATGTTTTAGGCCTCTTTCAATCACTAAAGTACAGGAACCACCATCCTGTCTAACTGTCTTGCACATTAGTATTTAAGATAAAAGACTGACTTTTTTTCACGGTATTTGCTTTCAAAGGAATTACCTACCTGCTAAAAAGCTTAGTTTCTATTATCCTGAGAATGACAGTCAGTCAGAACAAAGAGATATAACACAACGGCACATAGTTTATTTTTCAACATTTTTTATCGGAATGGTTTGAAAACCCAGTCTGCATTTAGCCTTCACGAGGGAGGAAACATAATGTTTGTTTAAAGAATAATCATCAAAACTAAAATTGGCCTGCACACATTTGTAACGCTGCTCTTCTGCTGCGGGTTGGCTATGAGCTCATTTGTTGAATGTCATTAGCTTCGCAGGTTCACTTTCCCATGCAAATAGACCACATTCATCATAGCTTGTCTTTTGCATAAAGAGACAATCAAGTGCACTCTGTTGCCCGTCGAGGCTGGAATGCAGTTTGAGGTGGTGAAAGAGCTCATTGGAAGGTTTTCCGCCTCTTTTATTCAGTGATTGAGCGGATCAAGAGTCAATCATTGACAGAGATCTTTAACGTTTCATTTTGGAAGTATTTCTCAGGAAAGACACTAATGGCCCTTTTCCACTAGTACCTACTCAGCGCATTTCTAGCCGCCACGCCACCGTCTTGTGCTTTTCCACTACGGGTCGAGACGGGTAGAGGCTGGCCATGTAGATACTTTTTCTGTATCTATTCTGCCAAGGTTCTAAGCGTGCTGAGTCTGCCCTGGATCTGACGTCATCACACTCCAGGCCACCGATTGGACGGGGGGCCGTCAGACGTTTGAATCAGGAAGCGGGAGTCAGCGCGAGAGCAGCCCGCGGCTTCCTCATTTTATCCGACAGGCAATGGCAGCGCAAAAGTCTGTTTGGTGATCCAACTCCGAGGTGCAGATGTTCATAAACCTGGTGTCTGAGGAGAGAATTAAAAAGGGATCTAGACGGGTGATAAGGAACGACCAGATCTACCAGGAGCTCTGTCTCTTCATAGCTGCTCGCGGCTCCAGCTGAAGGCTGATTTATGGTTCCGCGTTACACCAACGAAGAGCCTACGGCGTAGGGTACACGGTGACGCGCACCGTACGCCATAGGCTACGCCGCCGTTTAACGCGGAACCATAATTCGGGCTTTATTTCTCATGAGCTCCGACGAACAAAATAAAAAAAATCAAACACAAGCCACAGATCCAGCAGCACATCTATCATCTCCTCCAGGTTCTACATCTTTAGTGTTGTTGTCTTCTTCCTTTAGATACACAATCAAATACGTCACAGCAGCTTCGCTCCAACCTCCTACTTCTCATCTGGGTATCGAAAAACAAACAAGGACAAAGCGGGCGGAGGCGGTATGAGGCGTGACGAGCCGTACCGAGTCGGGGCGCGCTGAGTAGGTACTAGTCGAAAAGGGCCATAAGACACTACTTTTCCCTCTATACTAACAACTACACCTCAGGGGACTCTTCTTTGAAGCTCCTGAAGTACGTATGCGGACGACACCACCGTCATCGGCCTGATCCGGGAAGGTGACGAGTCCGCGTACGGACAGGAGGTGGAACAGTTGGTCCACTGGTGCAGTCAGAACCACCTGGAGCTGAACCCGCTCAAGACTGTGGAGATGAAACCCCACCACCCTCATCCTCAACAGCACTGTCTCCACCACAGACTCCTTCAGGTTCCTGGGATCCACCATCTGTCGGGACGTGAAGTGGACCTGAAGTGGACCTGTAGTGGTCCACCCACATCAACTCCGTCCGGAAGAAGGCTCAGCAGAGGTTGTACTTCCTGGGTCAGCTCAGGAAGTTTAACCTCCACAGCAGCTGCTGACCACCTTCTACTCTGCCATCATCCATTCTGTTCTCTGCACGTCCATCACTGTCTGGTTTGGATCAGCCACCAAACTGGACAGGCACAGACTGTAACGGACAATCAGGACTGCAGAGAGGATAATTGGGACTAACCTCCCATCTATCCATGACCTGTACCGGTCCAGGACCAGGTAACATCTCTGCAGACCCCTCACACCCAGGACAGTCTGTCTGAACTCCTCCCCTCTGGACGGCGCTACAGAGCACTGAACGCCAAAACCTCCGGACACAGAGACAGTTTCTTCCCCCGAGCTGTTGCTCTGAACTCTCATCACTCATAGAGTCTCAAGAAATCAACCACTGTGCAAATCCCCAAGCCAGACCAGTGATTGGACGCTCGCCGCTTCAGGCGCCGCCCCCCCAAGGCACACTGGTCCTTGTAGTTTTTCAAGGCGGCCATTGTAGGAGGCACTTTAAAGCCGATTTCGGGTTGAGCGGCTTTAAAGTCAAATTCACATTCACAAAATGTTCATAAGCATTCATAAGTTCAGAGTTCACATGAGCACATGAACGGTGGTCCAACACATGTCTTGTCCAACCTGACCTGGTCAAATAAACATGATTCTGATTCTGATTCTAACTAATGTGTTCAGCTGCCACGTGGCACATTCAAGACCCCCGTTCAAATAGTCCGCCTCAACGCTTACAGTGTTCACACCGCTCGATCGAATGAGGATCATTACACGTGAATAGATGTGGTCATTCACATTCACTGACAAACTATATTAACCCTTGTGCTGTCTTCGGTTCAAGGAAGGAGGAAGGGAGGAAGGGAGGAAAGAAGGAAGGAAAGAAAGAAGGGAGAAAAGAAGGAAGGGAGGAAGAAGGAAGGAGAGAGCAAAAGGAAAGAAGGAAGGAAGGGAAAAAAGAAGGAATAAAGGAAGGGAGAAAAGAAGGAAGGAAAGAAGGGAGTAAAGAAGGAAGGAAGGAAGGAAGGAAGGAAGGAGAGAAGGAAGGAAGGAAGGAAGGAAGGAAGGAAGGAAGGAAGGAAGGAAGGAAGGAAGGAGAGAAGGAAGGAAGGAAGGAAGGAAGGAAGGAAGGAAGGAAGGAAGGAAGGAAGGAAGGAAGGAAGGAAGGAAGGAAGGAAGGAAGGAAGGAAGGAACTGGAGAATTAGGTAATTTTGACCCAAAGACAGTACAAGGGTTAAGAGAAAAGGATTGTATTCTTCCAAATGGAAACGGAATGGAATCGTCTTGTCCTCTGCCGACCTGCACAAGTGTTGTTTTCTATGGTCTCGTACTGGCCTTTAGTGCAGAGATGTGTTGCATTAAAGAAGGCTTAGTCACCGCGGGCTCCATTATCGGTGCATGTTGTCTGGGCTTTTGTTGTGAACTGGCACCGTGCAAATAAAACACATTGAAACTGAACTGAATGGTTCCTTGTACTTTACACACTGGTGCAGCCCGTCAGCCCGGCGTTGTCATAGCGCATCACATCACTGAGGGAACACCTTCTGAACGTGTTTGAGATGTGACTGGTTTTGGCAGGATAGCAGTATTCTGCTGTCAGGATGATTTTGCACACGTCAGCAGGACAACTCTTTTTGTTTTCCCTTACAACTGAGAGATGAGGTTAAATCACTCAGTGTCTACAAACCCTCAGCTGTACTGCTAATGGGAAGCATGGCAAAATTCACAATTATTTTATTTCCTCATCTACAATTAGATGAGCTGGTAATAACGGAGTATCTGTAGCTGAACAAAATGTTCTGTTACCACCAGTACTCGAGTTGTAAAAAGAAATCAGGGGGGGTGGTGGATTTTATCATATGGGGACAGATATTTTGTGCTGATTACAAATAATATAATATATTACAAATAATAGCAGTGACCAAAACACCTGCAGAAATACTGCAGGAATGACATAGCAGCAGTTAAATGCAGCCTTCTGTAAGCTTTAAATATCCACTGGGCTTACATCAAATACATCAAAACACAACAATAAAAAACACTTTTCTGAACTTATCAATATGACTCTGTCCTTCACAGGATAAGTAACATGGATCACTGCAAAAACTCACAATCTTAACAAGAATATTTGTCTTATTTCTAGTTAAAATGTATCATTTTTAGTCGAAACAAAATCTCATTACACTTAAAACAAGACTCATCACTGGAAAAAACAACAATTTTCACCTGTTTCAAGTAGATTTTCACTTGAAATAAGTAGAAAAATCTGCCAGTGGAAAAAGATTTTATTGCTTGTAATAAGAAGATAAATCTTGTCCAACGGGCAGATTTTCCTACTTATTTTTGTCAAATTGTCAAATAAGTTATTTTTCTGGTGTTATTTTTCTGGTGATGACTCTAAATGTTGAAATAGCAGTAAAACCACATTCATTGATGAAATGACATAAGGGATGGAAAGGGGGGGATGATTTTGACCGTTTTTATTTCGGGGGGGATGTGGTCCCCCCTCATCCCCCTCAACTCCAGTACCGGTTACCACCATGTGTCATCAACCATGACTGAAATATTTGGGGATATATTCTATAATTCTAAAACTAAATGGAGGACTATCATAAAAAAGCAAGAAAAGAAGAATAACATTAATGAATACATTTTTTTTAAAGTGTGTATTCACATAATTCACCATCACATAAGTTGAATGAATGAAAATGTGGCTGCTTATGGTCAGTTTTAAAGTTCAGTGTCTCAGAAGTTTAAATAAAGTCCTACATGACACAATGTTAGATGATTGGATTTTTTTCCACACTCCAGCTGATTCGAAAAGAACAAAGAAAGTCTGCAGCGAGGCTACGGGCCAGGCTTCAATTACGGGCATCTAAAAAAATAACCGTCACGGACAAGTGGAACTTTTCATTTTGATGAACAAAAATAATTTCCTCACAATGCTAAGTAAAAAATAAAGTTGAAGTTTCTTTCTTAATGTAAGGGCCAGTCCCAATCCCCCCCACCCCTAAATATTGCGCGTTCCTGTGAGGGTAGTGGTGTCCCAATTTCTCTTTGCATGTAGGGCTAGTGCACATATCGAGGGCTAGTGTGTATCAATCTGGCCCTACAGAGCGAGGGATTTCAGATGCTGACTTCGCGACCGAGGGCCAGAAAAATTTCCCAGAATGCTTTACGTCATCATTTGCAGACTTAATCAAACAAAAATACATGGCGGACATTTCTAATTTTTAATAAATAAAATCAATATTTTGAGTTAGTTTCTGCATAAAAATGCGTTTTGATTACATTTCTAGCGAGAAATATATATTTTACTTTCATAATATTCACTCAGTGAATGTACATAATCACTTGCTTGCCCGTTGTTGCGTTGTATCTTCAGATCTCGCCAGAATAAAGGCTGATTTATGGTTCCGCGTTACACCAACGCAGAGCCTACGGCGTATGTTATGTGGCGACGCGCGCTGTACGGTGCATGTCGCCGCGTAACCTACGCCGTAGGCTCTGCGTCGATTTAACGCGGAACCATAAATCAGCTCCCGAGCCGGCAGGCTGTTCTCATCCCGAAAACATCGGAGCAAATTTCTTAACAGACGTTATTTGGATAAAATGAGCCCAGGTTGGGGATCTTAACGGTTACTTTTACACCTGAAAAAATGGGTGCAGCATCCTCTGGCGAAGAGCATCTCTGAATGCACAACACCGGATCCTGCAGCGTGGGAGTGAGAGGGAGTGAGAGGGGCAGGGTAACGGCCCGGTCAGGCGGGGGAGAGATTTGTCCGTCAAGATACCTCTCCCTGGCCCTGCCCCTTCTCAACCTTTCCCCGACCCTGCACCCCAACCTGGGGCTTGCTGATTGGGCCGGAGCTTTGGGAGCTGCGTGCTGGCCTGCGGTCCCCACCCCTGGTCATCCCGTTGCTGCTTCCACCTGCCTGCACCCCCCTAATATTAACGTGACGAAATGTGTATAAAAGTTAAGCTGGCTTTCTTTTAGTTGTATATTATTTGTTTTAGAGACATTTCACCATGTTTTTATTAAGTTAACAATTCATTTTTTTGTGTATTTACTGCCAGTCAAGATCCACCTTTTTTTTCCACACAAAACATTATTTAACATATGCACAGTTTACAGAAATGTAGATTTTCAATATTATTCTATTGTGCAATGTTTGCAAAATTAAAGGTCTTCAACAACAAATAGAATGTCCGAAACATCACATTATACCTTGCCTGGGGGATCAGGAGTTTACAAGAAAATTTCAAAAGTATTACAAATATCCACAGTTTTTATTTCCTTTTAATTAAGAGAAAACTCAATTGAGCCGGTGCACTGCTTGACCTCACTGTGAAAAGCAATACAATTCGTTTTCCTGTGTGAACTTACATTTGTGAATGTGGAATTTGGCCAAAAGAATTATTAAATTCATAATGTTACTTAGTCTTAATTCTCTTAAAATCAGAGAGACCAAAAAGTACATCCCTCCAAAAGAACTGAAACTCTTCTCTTCGTTTCTAGCAATAACATTACAAGTATCCAAAGTTTTTGGACAAGAGGACAGTGCCAAAACAAATGAGTAACTGTTTCAACATTCACAGAACAGAAAGTGCATTTCACATCACGCTCTGTTCACTTGTTTTATTTACTAACATGAAAATATGCTGTTTTTTCCAGAACCAGAATGCATTTTGTCCACACGAGATGATTTCACTTGCTACTGTCCCTTGTTTAAATGCAGGTATCTTCATATGTTGTTTTATGCCGTTTATAGCAGATAATCTGTTCTTAAAGTGTCATTTCTTGCCTTGTTACTTGTATGTGAAGTGAATTAACAAATAATAGAAAAGTTTTTATTGTATGTCATCTTGATAAACTAGAATGAGACTATATGTTGTGTTTCATCCATTTTATTTCAAATCCACTTCACGATCAATGTGAATGTAATGTATAGAAGACTATAGGTTTTCAAAAATGTACCGTAATCATTTTTGTTGAAAAGAGTAACGGAAGATTTTTCAAGAGAATGAGAATGCGGGCAGGCAGGTGGAAGCCGCAGCGGGATGACCAGAGGGGGGTTGGGGACCGCAGGCAGGTGGAAGCAGCAACGGGATGAATAAACATGCTGTTACCCACATGATCAGCTCCCAGTGGTTCATCAATAAAAAAAGACATCACACACAGGTCACATGTATGTTGTCATGTTTTTAAAAGTAAATAAGGTGTATGTGGCCCTGTGGTGGACGGGCGACCTGTCCCACCCACATGTTGCCCTTCTTTCCAGTTGAACAGAGCTGGCAAGGGCTCCAGCGGACCCCGATGACCCTTGACCCTAGATAGGAAAAGCAGCATAAATACAAATATATAAGGGGATACATGATGGATGGAAAGTTAGCACAGTTTAAATTCTGTTGAAAGTATTTGTTATTTGGAATTCATAAAGTGTCAAATTTAAAGGAGCCGTCTGTAAGAAATGTCCAAAACTGGTACTGCAGTCACTTTCAAAATATTGTTGAGCGGCGTGTACTCTCCCCCTCCTCCCCCCGACCAGAGGTTGCCAGGTAGGCTGCAGAATGCAGCAGGAACGTAGGCTGCCATGGCTGCGATAATTAGAGCCGAGCTGGCAACCCGGATGCCGAAACAATACTGACTTGGTGATTAGGAGATAGGTGGAGGGTGGAGCTTCAGAAACAATACTGACTTGGTGATTGGGAGATAGGTGGAGGGTGGAGCTTCAGAAACAATACTGACTTGGTGATTGGGAGATAGGTGGAGGGTGGAGCTTCAGAAACAATACTGACTTGGTGATTGGGAGATAGGTGGAGGGTGGAGCTTCAGAAACAATACTGACTTGGTGATTGGGAGATAGGTGGAGGGTGGAGCTTCAGAAACAATACTGACTTGGTGATTGGGAGATAGGTGGAGGGTGGAGCTTCAGGCCAAAACAAAAAATGACATCATAAACATCAGTTGAGGGCTGCAACTCCTCTTTTTAAACTGGAATATCCTGGCTTGAGTACTGTTGTCAGTGACATAAGTATTTGAAATGAACATGATTTTTAAATGTCTGTTGACATATCGGGGTCATTTTATGATTCGTTTTATTATTGCTCTTACATACAGCTCCTTTAAAATCAATCTTTTAAAGAGCTATGAAAGATAAATTTGCTGCACAAATGTAGTTGCCACAACTATAGGTAGCTATTTTCAATCGTAAAAGTGTGACTTGGACAAATCTTAAAAATCTAATGCAAAGAGTTCCCTTAAATTTTGACTTTTCTAAATGTTTAATTTTGACAGTGTGCTGATTTGGAGGGTATGCAGAGGTAGCCCCTCCTCCTGATCTGCATGGCGGCTTGCAATCAACGCTTTTATCGGTCATTATCATCAGCAGACATAGAATAGGGACAATAAATTTGATGAGATGCAGCAGAGGCCACTCCTTTGGACTTTGCACAGTTTATGAGTCCATGGTACAAGAGTTTATGGTGCTGTTAATCTTTCAGTTTTGGTCATTAATATGGCATTTTGACTTGTAGTTATTTTTTCATTGGCAATGCTGCGTGGCGCTTTCAGAGTCAACGTAGCAGATTACTTTTTTTTAATTGGGATAAAAATGAACTAAAATGATAAAGTTCCTGTTGCAATCAGTGACTATGGTGCCACTGTTCAGTGACTGAATGTCTGACTGGGTTTCTCAGGGATTGACGTGTGCAAGGTGCTGCAATAGTTGTGTCTTAAGGGTTCAACAGTCCCTATAGTTTCACTACAGTTCTATTATTGACGAGGTGTTCCATCACCACCTCGTCCCCCTGAGATCCGGAAATAAACTCACTCTTCCAAGGTTGTGGGAAAGGAGACTAGACTCCTTTCAAATTAAGTCTAAAAATGTTGTATGTCTGATATTGGCACATATAGGACTGTCTCAGAAAATTAGAATATTGTGATAAAGTTCTTTATTTTCTGTAATGCAAAAATCTCATACATTCTGGACTCATTACAAATCAACTGAAATATTGCAAGCCTTTTATTATTTTAATATTGCTGATCATGGTTTACAGCTTAAGAAAACTAAAATATCCTATCTCAAAAAATTTGAATATTCTGGGAATCTTAATCTTAACCTGTTAATATGTGAAATATGTGTTTTGATGTTGGTTGTTTTTCTTTATGTGGAGGAATGCCCACCTGGATTTGTTTTCTTGTCTTTTTTCTTGTTTTTTTACAGGTTCGAAATAAACTAAACTAAACTAACAACATGGAAACACAGTTTAAATAAATGAACTTTCCATCTTCAGAAGCTCAATAAGTCTTAAAAACACACAACGCTGCTCCAAAGCAGAGCTGTCTGAATGCAAAGTACCGCCAGCAAAGTCCTGGACATCAGCAGGATTAGTTAACAGCCATGCACAGGAAATTTTAGCTGAATGTTAACTGGAAAAAAGAAAAGTATTATGTTGAGCGTTAGTGGGATAAACAAGAAAGTGGTGCCGACGGAGCCCCGAGGCTTTCTATGAACCCTTGTGCTGTCTTCGGGTCAAGGAAGGAGGAAGAGAAGAAGGGAGGAAAGAAGGAAGGAATGAAGAATGAAAAGAAGGAAAGAAAGAAGGAAGGAAGGGAGAAAAGAAGGATGGAAGGAAGGAAGGAAGGAAGGAAGGAAGGAAGGAAGGAAGGAAGGAAGGAAGGAAGGAAGGGTGGAAGGAAGGAAGGAAGGAAGGAATGGAGGAAAGAAAGATGGAAGGAAGATGGAGGAAGGAAGGAAGGAAGGAAGGAAGGAAGGAAGGAAGGAAGGAAGGAAGGAAGGAAGGAAGGAAGGAAGGAAGGAAGGAAGGAAGGAAGGAAGGAAGGAAGGAAGGGAGAAAAAAGGAAGGAAGGAAGGGAGAAAAAAGGAAGGGAAGAAGGAAGGAAGGAAGGAAGATGGAGGAAGGAAGGAAGGAAGGAAGGAAGGGAGATGGAGGAAGGAAGGAAGGAAGGAAGGAAGGAAGGAAGGAAGGAAGGAAGGAAGGAAGGAAGGAAGGAAGGGAGAAAAAAGGAAGGGAAGAAGGAAGGAAGGAAGGAAGATGGAGAAAGGAAGGAAGGAAGGAAGGAAGGAAGGAAGGAAGGAAGGAAGGAAGGAAGGAAGGAAGGAAGGAAGGAAGGAAGGAAGGAAGGAAGGAAGGAAGGAAGGAAGGAAGGAAGGAAGGAAGGAAGGAAGGAAGGAAGGAAGGAAGGAGAATTAGGTCATTTTGACCCGAAGACAGCACAAGGGTTAATCACACAGCAAATTAACATATTGTTTCATCTCTGACCCCGTTCATGCTTGGTGACTTTGAGATTGGGAAGTTGAGAGGTCTGACCTGGTAAAGTAAACCATGTGCTCTGTATCAGCTTCCTCCCAACTGCTGAAGGTAATGTGGTTGCAGCAGCAGTTCTGATTCAGCAGCGGTGGTTAATTTAGCAAATTATTTACTGTTGAGAGGAATCTGACAAACTGTGTTACACGTTAAACTGCTACACTCTGTATAACCTTTTGTTTTTTCCATATTAACTTTGCAGCAGCACCACAGCCGAAATAAAAGGAATCAAAAAAAGCATCTGCAGCAAAAAACCCAAAAAACATTAAGTGTTTGAGCTGCAGTTGCATTTTCTGCTCTGTCTGGTTATACATCAATATTTCTGACTGCTCTTGTCATTTCCTAAAACACAATGCTCCATTCCTGTCAGTGTTACACACATTAGGGAATTGTTAATGGATTGATTAGGAGAAAAAAACTGTAACTAGTGAAATGCAGAGAGGCCCAACAACTCGTCAGCCAAACAGCAGCAGCATCAAAACTTGAGTCCTAGGTAAAGATCTTTTGTGAAACAGTTTGTTTCACATTAACAAGAGTGTTTTGATATTGATTAAAGATTCAAAGCAAAAGAGCATCAGTGCATCCGTGTTCATTTGTGATCCTTGATTATGTAACATTTAAAAATGGACATTTATCTGTATAATGATTGTTTGTCTCATTTAAAGGCTTTAGTATTCCTTCCCTTTCCTGGATTGTGTTTTAACAAGGAATTCTAGCATGTATCTTATCCTTATCGATCTTTCTCTCAGCACCGACGCCGGACTTGTTAGTCCTTTTGCCTGGCATGATTTGCTATTCCTAGCTTCCCTGTGTATCAAAGCACATCTGTTTGCCTTAGCAGCCTCATCCTTAAAGATGTTCAGTATTGATCTGTTGTCTGATCTTTCATGGAGTGCACTCACTTCCAGACTGATAGACTCCCGCTGTGTTCCCAGTGTCCAAATTAACTAACAGGGAAGAGAGTGTGGCTGTTTCAGAAAATGCTTTAAACTGCAAGAGTTAGTAATTGTTTCACGCTTTACTGACCTGCATTCATTACCGAATATCACAACATATTGTTTTTAGCCCTCTCCACCATCTTATTAATTCCCTTTTGTATATCTGCTATTGCTGCTTCCAGAACGGTTGCCAAGTTGCCATGAGGGAATGTTCTTTCCTTTTTGACTCATCTAAGTGTTGGATGTTTTCAGTCCTCATTTCAGTCCTCATTTCAGTCCTCATTTTAGTCCTCATTTAAAGCGACACTACGTAACTTTTCCACCTTAATATCATATTTCCAGAGTCATTGTGATGGTACATCAACTTCCAACAGGTTTAATGACACCTCTGTCATGGTCTGAGGGGTCTGTATCGCCTTCACTGGCACTATGTAACTTTGAGGTGCATGGTAGGAACCCTTCCACACTAAAAAACTACAAATCTTTACGACTTTGACTGCTTTACGGCATGCGTCACTTCCCCCTCCTTCCCGATTCGTAGTCGAGACGAAAATGGGCGGGGCTTGGAGCGCAACTCCGCAGAAGCTGGTAACCCGTTGCTGTTGTGGCTTCAGCAGCTGCACACGTAACAGACGTGGGGAAAAGATCCTAATGGTTTAACTTTTCAACGGTTTCCTGCTCGGAGGCAGAACCACGCTTGGATCGCGGCTGTAACGACCAAACACCTTTCACACAGTAAAGCCTGAATTATGGTTCTGCGTTAAATCGACGCAGACTTACGGCGTAGGGTACGTGGCGACGCGCAACGTACGGTGCGTGTCGCCGCGTACCCTACGCCGTAGGCTCTACGTCGATTTAACGCAGAACCATAAATCAGCCTTAAACCACAAACACTCACACAGACCGGGTCGGAGCAAAACACGGGTTTTATTCCCCACTTCACCAGCTAAACGCAGTTGCTGGCCAGCTCTCTGCGGTGCAATTAACCCCAATCTTCAGATAAAGGGGGAAAAAATATTAACTCTTATTTGTAGCTGCAGAGGAAAAAAATAATCTCACGAGGAAAACAAAAATATTGCTCACGCCTCGGAGCCTCTTCAGCATAATATAGCAGTCAAAAAAAAGAAAAGAGAAGTAAGAGTAATACAAAGCATGTACTGTATGTTGTACTATTATACTAATTTATTGAAACACATGGCGAGTCAAACATTTACCAAAGCAGCTGCCAAACACTCCTAAACAAGGTAGCCAGAGACGGTGGTTCTGCAGAACTGCGGCATATATCCTTTCTAAAGAGTGCAGCTCCGACGAGGAGCTCCATTCTTTGAGCAGTTTAACATATTTTTTTTTGCGTTCCGTCTGTTCACTTGGTGAAACAGAAAAGCGTCCCGTCTTCTCTCATCAAAACAAATGCAGCGACAGGACAGGAGTTTTCCGGCAGTACGTGCTGGTGCTCATGGGAAACGTAGTGTTCTTTCTGGTAAAGCACTACCGCTTTTGTCCAAAAGATGTCGCCAAACTCAGAAAAGCTGAAAGTTACGTTGCGCTGCTTTAAGTCCTCATTTCAGTCCTCGTTTCAGTCCTCGTTTCAGTCCTCGTTTCAGTCCTCGTTTCAGTCCTTGTCTCCGTCCTCATTTCAGACCTCATCTCAGTCCTGTTTCATCTTGTTGTTTGTTTACAGCAATTTCATCTCCATAGTTGGATAAGAAAAGACTTGACATGATACAGGTATGTACTTATTTTCGTGCATGTACGTCAAACCGTATTGTGGGGCTTAAGACACAAAGTTTTCTAGGGGGCGCTGTTGAGCCATTAGGCTACGCCCATTAATGCAAACCATTAAATATCACATTTTTCACCAGGCCTGGCTTGCGTGCAAAGTTTGGTGACTTTTGGGGCACGTTTAGGGGGGCAAAAAGGCCCTAATTTCGTCTGAAAAATAAAAACGAGAAAAAAAAATTGGATGTTGGATGTTATGCAGATTACCAGAGCTTTCATAATACTGCGTAGATTTGATAAAGTTGCCATGAGGGAGTGTTCCTTCCTTTTTCACTCATCTAAGTGTTGGATGTGAAGAGCACTTTGACATTCTGATGTACTGAGGATCCAGTGCAGTGATTATAAGCATGTTCTGAAAGCTTGATATGGATTTTTCATGCTGGAAGTGTCATTTTCTGGTGTCTAATGATTCATGGAATTTGGTTAAGTGCCGTTCTGTCACTTGCTCTATGTTCAGCCAGTTCTCAGTACACTGAGGGGGCGGAAGACAGAAAGAAATACCAGGCATTCATCATCTAAGTAACAAAAGCTTGTAATGGCTTTTATCATTCACAGTGCAGGCTGTACTGAATTGAATATTTATGCTTAAAAATAAAAAATGCATACAGATCAGATGTCCAATGCTTGCCAAATGTCTCTTTTAGATTCCTTTCAGCTTGTTGGTGGATTTGGCACGTTATCTTGTTTAGAACTAAGAGATCATGCGCCAATATCATGCCAAGTCAAAACAAAGGTGAGTCCCCCCCCCCCTGCAAAAAAAGGAAGCATAAATCTGACAGTTTCATTGTTATTTCAGTTAGTATGATGCCTAGTGGTGCGTTCAGCTACAGCATTCTCACCTTTTTAATTAATCTAAGGGGAGTCTTTAAAAACATTTTGATAAAATATGATCCAATAGTTGTGGAGGTTCAAGAGTTATTTCATCAACAATGTTGTTGCATTAAATAGTAGGGCTGGGGATCGACTCAAATGTCAAGAATCCATTCAAATACGATTCTTAAGATTCAGAATCGATTATCAAGATTTGAATCAATCCGATTCGATTCCGATATCGATTTGGGTTAGTGTTATTAAAACTGTTTTTTCAGCTGTTGCGTGAATTATATGACTGTAGTTCTGCAACATATTGATACTAGTATTATATTGAGATTCAACAGCAAGTATTGCAGCTAATGATGCTGTAAGGACCAATCAGCTCCCAGAATGCTGATAGAACTGCTTTTAGAAACATCGTGGGGCAGAATTACCAAACAGATCCAGGGAGGAAACCGAGACGTATGAAATCGCTCTTATTTTTTCCACATTCCGTTTAAATTTTTTCCATTTTTGGTGTATTTCGTTTTTTAACTTTTGAGAATTTGCTTTTTAGCATTTTATGCAAATGTACCCCAAGACAGTGCGAAATATAGACAATTTATGCAATTATATCTGAAAACTTTAATGTTTTCATACTTTTAAACATATTTAAAGGCAAAAAACATGGCACCAGTTATTCTGGTGTCCAACAAAAAATATTATTTTTGGGCATAAACAAAAAAATACCAAAAGTTGTAATGATGAAAAAAAAAAAATCGATCTTTAGACATACAAATCCATTTTTAGGAATTAATATGAGAATCGATTTAGAATCAGAAAATCGATTTTTTTCAACACAGGCCTATTAGATAGTAAATGCAATGCAATTAACCATATAGTATAACATAAAACAAAACATTCATGCACACAAATATATGTGTCAGAGAATAGCATACTTTCATTAGTGAAGTCAAAGCTTATGTATGCACAGATAAACAAAGTAATATCAATACAAAGGAGATAAAATAAGAAGAATTAAAGCTGCAGTGATGAACGGGGCCTCGCGCGTGCAATTTTCACCAATAAAGGTCAAGGACTCAAAACTGAGTCAGATGACACCACCCGTCTTTATGTCAAACCATTCAAACGTTATGGCAGAGAAAAGGGACTATCAAATATCGACCAATCAAAAGACATGGCGGGGCTAATTTGCACCAATCAAGGTGAAGGAGTCAAAACCGAGTCCGATGGCACCACCCACGACTCTATGTCATAACATTCAAAACTTATGGCAGAAAATAGGGACTATTAAAAATCGACCAATCAGAAGAAGGGGCGGGGCTAATTCTGGCCAATTATGTTCAAGTACTCAATACCGAGTCCGATGACATCACCCACGACTCTGTATATCAAACCATTCAAAAGTTATGGCAGAAAGTAGGAACTATCAAATATGGACCAATCAGATGAAGGGGTTGGCGCGCTTTTTGGCGTCTATCGTCGCCATGGTGACGCTTTTGACTGAGAAAAGTAATGCCCATTGTTGCAGGATCGAGACGCACATTTTGATGTATAACACACCTGGGTGCACATTACGGTTCGGGCGAAGAAACCGCCGAAGAAATGGCATAAATTGCGCCAAAATTACACGATTAATTCAAAATGGCCGACTTCCTGTTCGGTTTTGGCCATGGCACCAAGAGACTTTTCTTTAAGTTGCGACATGATACAGGTGTGTACCGATTTCCGTGCGTGTAAGTCAAACCGTATTGTGGGGCTTGAGGCACGAAATTTTCTAGGGGGCGCTGTTGAGCCATTAGGCCACGCCCATGATTGCAAATTACTAAGACAGTTTAGCAGGCCTTGGATGTTAACATGGCCATCTGGAGGAGGAAGAGTGGAATGAGACAAAAATATATATAAAAAATATATACATAAATATATACATTTTATATTCATACATACAAAATATACACAAAGCTATTTTTAGGCGAACCAAGGGAGTGAATACATATCCACATGCCAATTTTTTATTTAAAAAATGTGCTTTATGCATATATTTCTCTCATTTCACTTCACCAACTATTGTATTCTGATCCATCACATGAAATTCAGATTAAAAAAACATTGAACTAAAGGCTGTAATGAAACAAAAATATGTAAAAAGCGAAGGGGGTGAATACTTTTGCAAGGCACTGTAGATAAGATGGCATTTGGAGATCAAGTAAATGTCACGTTGAGACACATCTTGGACATTCTTGCAGGACACAACAAGCACTCGATATTCTTTTGAAAAAATATTCTTTGTTGTAGATTAGTGACAGACAAAGCCACGCCAAATCAACACTGGTATTATAAAGGCACAGTTGTTTGTTAATCTGATGTTTCTGCCTCATTAAAATACTGGACACCAAGAAGCACTCTTCAAAAAGATTTCTATTGCTAACAAGCCTTGAAGTGGAATTTAATAGTAAAAGAAAAAGTACCAACTCCAAGAAAAGTGGAGGAGATGACCATAGTTCCCCTGGGGGTTATTAAATAACAAGACTCAGTTCAAAGCCGTACCAGCGACTCTGAAGAGGGTTTGGGCAGAAAATGCTGATTTTAAATAAGCTGCCCATAATGGCCGGTGCTCATCAGTCTTTATTTAGTATGTTAGTATTTTGATGATTTGGACCAAATGCACAAACAATTAAAACTGCAAGCAGCGATGAACGGGCCCTCGCACTCATGGCCACCGCCCCCCATAAGCATATCAGAAATGACACCACCCATGACTTCCTATGTCAAACCATTCAAATGTTATGGCAGAGAAAAGTTTTCTAGGGGGCGCTGTTGAGCCACCTTGCCACGCCCATTAATGCAAACCATGAAATACCAAATTTATCACCAGGCCTGGCTTGCGTGCAAAATGTGATATTTAATGGTTTGCATTAATGGGCGTGGCCTAATGGCTCAACAGCGCCCCCTAGAAAACTTTGTGCCTCAAGCCCTACAATACGGTTTGACGTACATGCACGAAAATCGGTACACACCTGTATCATGGCGCAACTTAAAGAAAAGTCTCTTGGAGCCATGGCCGAAACCCAACAGGAAGTCGGCCATTTCTAATTAATAGTGTACTTTTGGCACAATTTCTGCCATTTCTTCGGCCGTTTCTTCGCCCGAACCGTAATGTGCACCCAGGTGTGTTATACATCGAAATGTGCGTCTCGATCCTGCGACGATGGGCATTAATTTTCTCAGTCAAAAGCGTTACCGTGGCGACGATAGACGCCAAAAAGCGCGCCCACCCTTCATCTGATTGGTCCATATTTGATAGTTCCTACTTTCTTGCCATAACTTTTGAATGGTTTGATATACAGAGTCGTGGGTGGTGTCATTTCTGATATGCTTATGGTGATAATTTGAGTTTTATGTGAACAGCAAAGGCACTTTTCATAGTATTATTGACCTAGGATCAAACAATTAATCAATTGTTTGATTAATTGTTTAATCAAACAATTAAAATGTTTATAGCTCAACCAACATTTGAGGTCACATAGTAGTTTTGTGAATGAAGCACTGGTGCTGTTACGGATGGTATGAGCAAACATCTTTGGGATCTTTAATGTCTGAGGTTAAGTTATAGCTGGGTGTGCATAGTGAAAAATGTATTACAGGACTTCATTGTATTTGTGTCTTACTCGTAGTTCTCATTATCCAATCTGGTTTAGTTAACTATCACATGACTTTTAGTAGAAAAACAATCTAAAACATACAGTACGTAGTTCTATTTAAAGGAGATTTAAGCAGGAAGGGGAACAATGGCGTGCCGCATCAGATAATCTGTTCAGATGATTCAAGCTGAAATGTTTTTAGATGAAGTGTTGTGCACAGTGGGAAAAAAGCAAGTGCTCACTGCAGATGGGTAATTTTAAGTGACTGTTGTAATAGCTAACGACCTCATCAAGGTGATTGAGAATGAAGAGTTTGCCAAGATGCTTTAAGATCAACTTTGCCTTCTCCAAAATGTGTTGAAATAAAAAAAAAAAAAAAATCTTCCTTCCTTCTTGATACTACAAGATCTCACGTCGAATTTGATTGAGTGTTCATATCTTCATTATTCAGTTTAAGAGTAAAATATACAAGAAAATTTCAAAGGAGACCTTTGAATACACACAATCAATAATACTTGATATACATGAAGCTGGGAAGGGATGTTAAGTAATCTCCAAGTCTTTAGGCGCCATCAGTTCATAGTTAAGTTATTTATGAATGGAGACACTTATTCTTCCTAGAACTGGCAACCAAGCCATCTACAGTTCACTGGAACTGGCCGATATGCATGTTCATAAGTCTAACGTACATACGTCAATGAAGAGGCGAAGTGTCCATAGCTAAACTATATATAGGAACCAGGGGCCGGATTCACAAAACATTCTTAACCCTTGTACTGTCTTTGGGTCAAAATGACCCAATTCTCCTATCCTTTCCTCTTACCATGCTCTCTCCTTCCTTCTTCCTTTCCTCTGTTCCTCCTTTTTTACCCTCCTTTACTCCCTTTTCTTCCAACCTCCCTTCCGTCATTCGTTCCTTTATTACCTTCTTTGCTTTTCCTTCCTTCTTTCCTTATTTTCTCCATTCCTTCCTTCTTTCCTCTCTTCAACCTTTTCTCCCTTCCTTACTCCCTTTCCTACTTCCTTCCTTCTTTCCTTCTTTTCTCCTTTCTTCCTTCCATCTTTTCTCCCTTCCTTCATTCCTTCTTTTCTCCCTTCACCCTCCCTTGACCCAAAGACAGCACAATGGTTAAGAAAAAAAATATTCTTACTGTAAGTGTCATTTCTTCCTTAAGTTCAGTCAGAAGAAAAAAGAGAGGAAGTCATATTCTCCAAAAAAGTTCTTATGTATTTTCTCAATTTTCTTCTTAAAGGAGCTTGAGGCAGGATTGAGGCAGAATTTATGAAAAATGTGTATACGTTTTAAGTTTTCTAGTAATAATGTCAGATGAAGCGTTCCAAACCCAAAAGAATGTTTCCTCTAGTGTATCTCTCCTTTGCCTTGAACAGGCTGTGTGCTGCAAAATGTGCTGCAATTGGAATTTCCCGCGCTGGGCTGTGGATATGACGTCACATGACGCTGCATGCAGGTTCTCCCCGTTCTCCCGTGCCGGTGTGAGTACCAGATTGTATCGGGCTGCAATATTTTCCCCGGAAGTGTGCATTTTTTCCCCGCGATGGTATTTTTTTGCCATGTTAAGCTAGGAAGGTAGTTTTTCACCATGTCTTCACATTCAAAACGTCTTTTTTGGCAATTGCGGATTAATCAGTGAGCGCTTAGTTGACGTTACATTTTTCAAATTATAATTATATAATGTATTATGACTATTTTGCTTAGACATTTACAGATTCAACAATGAGAACATATAGAGACATACACTTCTGTAAAGTCAGAAGCAGCAGATCATAGTGGAGGTAAAAGGGAGAAGAAACATATACAAGGAATTACTTAATAAATGCTGCTGTAACTGCTGTGCGGAACGTCATCACGTACGGTCAAAAGCCAATCACAAGACGGAACGTCATCAAGTACGGGGAGCCGGTAAAAAAAAAGCAGGTGGGGAAAAAAAAGCACCGACACCGGCTTCACTGTTGGCTGCAGTACCCCCGACGGCCGTCGTGGGTGGCGCTATTGAGTCTAATTTCTTAAAGGGAGCCTCATGCTCCTTTAAGTTTCTTCTTAAAGGGGACCTATTATGAAAAACACGTTTTTTCTTGTTTTAACATATATAAAGTGGTCTCCCCTCACCCTGCCAGCACAGGGGAGACAAAATACCATGAATTTCTGCAAGGTGTCTGACCCCCGCCTTACAGAGTCCCCCAGTGTCACGTGGTTTTTTTTGAGCCGATTAGAATCTGCTCCCGTCGTGACGTCACGACGGGAGCAGATTTCCATAGGTTCAGCCTCCGCTGCTGAAACCACGCCCACAACCAGCTCTCTCCGCTGCTGGAGCGGGGCTTCCTTCAGCCAGTCGGACGCGGCGCCGCGGCGGAGCGGATCCGGGTTGAATCATCCAGGTTCCCGGGTGGTTTGGGAGCTGGGTCCTCGGGGGTCTGTCCCAGGTCGGACCAGCTTCACCCTCCGAGATTTTCAGGCAAATCTGTCGGTTTGATCCCCGGTAACGGGCGATGCGCCGCGGATGCGCTCCGGAGCGATCTGTGCGCCCGCCGTGCGGTTGCGGCGCCCGTCGCGCAGAATCCGCCGGGCAGATCCGGCTGAAATTCCGCTGGTCGGTCCCCGGGAGTCCCTGCTACCAGTCCAGGCCGGTTCCTGCGGTCCCGGCCGGTCGGAACCGGTCAGATTCCCCCGTTAAAGCCGCGGTGATGCCTGCAGCGCTGCTCCCGGGCGCCTGGCGTGGCTCCGGGGCCAGCGTTCAGCATCCGCCGGGCAGATCCGGCTGAAATAGTGCATAAATGTTATTTATATACAACTCATATTTTATTTTTTTAACAATAAAGTTTCCATTTGTGAAAATTCAGTGTTGTGATAATTTACAGGCTTGGGCTGCTCTGGCGGAGCAGGTTTATTCTCCTCCCCTGCTACACGTCATTCAGGGAGCCAATCAGCACAGAGCCTCATTATCATACCCCCCCTTCCCTAAAAATGAGGCGCAGAAAAAGGGGTTAGAAGCGGTAAAACTAGTGACAGGGCCCACAGGCTGGATTTATGATTTATGTAGAAAAAACAAGCTTTAGATTGTTTTTAAGACATTCAAGGCCTGTTTAAAATATACATTAAATGCCATAATAGGTCACCTTTAAGAAAAAAATTAAGAATAAATGGTATTCTTGAAATAAAAGTTATCTAATTTGTTCTTGACTTTTTTCTTAACTTTAAGACAACCTTGACCTGTCTTAAAATGTCTTCTGTGAAAAGGTAAGCCTGAATGAAATGAATAATAGATATAATTTTGTATACCAAGTACGTAGAGGTGCACTAAATAAAAACCCAAACATATGTAGCTTAATAAAATAAAATGAAATTCAATAGACTGATATGTTCATTTTAATACAATTTTTAAAATTGTGACGGCTCTGATGTACAGGCGTACTGAATCCTTCATTTAGTATGCAGTATACTGTACATACTGATGCAGTATGTAGCATGTAGTACTTAGTATGCCATTTCGGATACAGCCATATTTTAAGAAGTTCTTAAGTAGGAAAAATAAGAAATTCGTAAGAAATTACAGTTCTTAAGATGGTTCTTAAGAAAATATTGAGGAATTGCACTTAAGAACTTTCTTACGAACTTCTTAATTTTAGATCTTAAGACATTTCTTAAGATCGTTCTTAAGAACATATTGGTGAATCCGGCTCCTGAATTGAACAATGAATTATAGACAATTTATGCAATTATAACTGAAAACCTTAATGTTTTCATACTATTAAACATATTTAAAGGCAAAAACATGGCAGTAGTTATTCTCGTGTCCAACAAAACATTCCTTTTTTGGACATAAACAAAAAAATACCAAAAGTTATTTGTATGAAATAAATAACTAATGAATACATAACTCAAATATGCCTTTCAATATCCATTTAAAGTGCAAGAAAAGAAAGAAATTCTAATTGAAGTGGAATTGGAATTGCTCAACAGTGCATGTGTGAATTAAATGACGTGACTAATGGGATTAAAGTTCACCAGGTGAAAATGTAATAATGAAAAAAATCGATCTTTAGACATACAAATCAATTTTTAGGAATTAATATGAGAATCGATTTAGAATCGGAAAATCGATTTTTTCAACACAGGCCTAATACATAATACAAATGTATGTAAGCTTTGTAAGTTCTGTAAAAAAGAAAGGTAAAAACTTTTAATTCAATTCAGTTTCATGTATATGGCATCTATTACAATAAAAGTTGTCTCTATAGGCACTTCCCAGAGACCTAGAAAATAACCCCTGAGCAATTATTAAATTAACGATGACAGGAGTCGGAGTTTAACCTTAAGCCAAAACAGCAGCAAAAAAAAACTCTCCTTTAGGAGGGAAGAAAACATTAACCCTTGTACTGTCTTTGGGTCAAAATGACCTAATTTTTCCTGTTCCTTCTTTCCTCCTGCTCTCTCCTTCCTTATTCCCTTCCTTCTTTCCTGCCTTCCTTCCTTCTTTTTTCCCTTCCTTCCTTCCTTCCTTCCTTCCTTCCTTCCTTCCTTCCTTCCTTCCTTCCTTCCTTCCTTCCTTCCTTCCTTCTTTTCTCCCTTCCTTCCTTTTCTTCTTTGCTCCCTTCCTTCTTTTTTCCAACGACAGCACAAGGGTTAAAAAGCAGTGTTAGTAGGTGCTCTTTTTTCCACATTTTCTGTAAACTGTAGACGGTAAAACTCATAATCTCCCAGTACAAGAAGCGGTCCTTTATGTCAGTTAATAACGTATGTTTAGTTCATGTATTTAACTTTTTAAACAACACTTTGCAAATACACCACGATATCACCACTGTTGGTTACGAACCATCAACCTGAGCGATCATCAGTCGTGATGGACTCAGACGAACGGAAACAAGAGCCAAAATCACGGCGTGGTGCTCGGACGTAAACCCACACTTCCTGAGATATAATATATCAACCCAGTTAATTTGTTCCTCTTTGCAATTTATAATATTCATCCATGTGGATGACTAACTTCACAGAACTCCTCCATTTTTCTAAGAAGCAATTACCTGATGTCCGAGTAGCTGTCATGTCTCTGGCAGTAACACATTAAATTAATTTGGGAACTGACCTTGGCTGCAGGAACTTCATGCTTTTAGGTGTTAAGTGACTAGATCCATAGATAACCATTAATGAGCTACCAACAGCTAATTATGCAAAACAGGTGTCGCAGTGGGAGACTGAAATGCTACATTGCTTGCGTTTCCTTCTGCGTATTTGAAGGCGCTGCAGGCTGACACACATTAAATTACAGGGAAAATATCCACCTCGCAGTCAACACTTTTAATAGTTATAATTAGAAGTTCAGCATAGTTAGAAGACTTTAACCATTCGACGAGGAATGCAATATACTATAACACAAACAAACAGTATACCTGTATTGTTGTGCAACATGCAACATTGAATTTGGAGATGCGATACGGCGCACGGTCAATGCCCTGACACTGATTTATAAGGCAGAAAATTCAGACCCAGAAGACAATATGAGCCATTGAGCAGGAATAACTCAGAGCACTCAGGCAGGGAAATGGCCAACATTAAATAAGCATTGTGCCATGAAACATTTGAAATTGCAAAGCCACTTTTAACAAGGATTGTAATTTTTGGTTGTTACCCAAACGACAATGTGTTTGCCATCCATTTGTCCTGAGACTTCTGTCAACCAAAAATCCTGAAATCCCTCCATTAACTGTTTTCCATTGCACAGTTAGGCCAGTAATGTCGTAAAATATGATCTGATCTAAGCCACTAGTATTATTATTATATTGTCAAGATTTATAAAATATAAACAGTTTGTGTGTGTCTTTTTTGAAGACACTCAGAAGATAATCAGAGTGCTCGTCTCTCTCTGTAAGACAGTACAAGGGTTAATGGTTTGAGATGATATACAGCATATTTCTAACCTAAATTTTCTTATTCTGATCATCTAACTACTGAACATGGCACGTCTCTGAAACGGTGCGAATGTGCGCCATATAACTTCAGTCGTGCGTCATTTGAAAATGTTATACTCGTGCTGCCATAATAAATGGGAGATTTCACTGAGGCCGGATGCAAACGGATCAGGGTTGAAGCAGTCGCAGCTTTGTAATCGGGGACATTTAATCCCAGAGCAGCCAAGAGTTGTCCAGTTGCATTTCTGTGTAGAAAGTCTGAGGCCCCTAGTCTTGTTTGTTTTCATCAAGTATTACCAGCATCCATATTTATTCTCTTTAGGATACAAACAGAAAATAGAAAAACCTGGTTTTCTCAAACAAAAACTATTAAATCTTAATGAACATAGTTGCAAACATCTCTATGCTTCAGTGTCCTTTAAATGAGAAAAAAATACTGATTTCTGCTGGTATTTTTTTTCTTTTTCGGAACACATTTTATTGCAAGTGCACATTATCTTAAAGTCGACTGATATAGATCCATCCATCCATCCATCCATCCATCCATCCATCCATCCATCCATCCATCCATCCATCCATCCATCCATCCATTTATCCATCCATCCATCCATCCATCCATGAAAATTCTGGTCATGTGACAATAACGATAATTAAATATATAATGCAATATCGTAGAGGAATTAGACAGACTAAAATGTAGATTGCAAAATAAAAACTCTGCTAAAATGTGTCGAAATGAGAGGAAATGTTCCAGCAAAGATCCTGAATGTCCATGTTTTCAGTAGTTTCTGGTTTAATGTCCATGTTTTCAGTAGTTTCTGGTTTAATGTCCATGTTTTCAGTAGTTTCTGGTTTAATGTCCATGTTTCAGTAGTTTATCTGGTTTAATGTCCATGTTTTCAGTAGTTTCTCTGGTTTAATGTCCATGTTTTCAGTAGTTTCTCTGGTTTAATGTCCATGTTTTCAGTAGTTTCTGGTTTAATGTCCATGTTTTCAGTAGTTTCTCTGGTTTAATGTCCATGTTTTCAGTAGTTTCTCTGGTTTAGTTCTGCTGGGTGACGTTAGTCCTCAATCCCAGTCGCTGCAGCGGGTTAGTTAGTTAGTTAGTTTAGTTAGTTAATCTTTATTAACTGGGGGAATCAGATCCAGAAGATGCAGCTGCAGAGTTAGAGGCTGATGCCGTTAACGCAGAGCTCTAGATTCACGTCCATTAAAAAAAAACTTCCATAGAGGAAGGGGCCGATGGCCGGCCACGCGGGGATCTGCTCTGAGGCTGGGAGAAGTAGAAGAAGATCCATCTTTGGATACACTTTCCTATATAGACGTGTAAAAGAAAACCCAATGTGTCGTCGAAGAAGATGGGGAGAAATGCGGAAAAATAAATATGTTGTAAACTCAACTGAGAGTCTTCTATATCTGGAATGAATGTATTCTTGAGTATATAAGGTAACAATAATATGATTAAAGCTGCAAGCACTCTTGTGCACGTTCAGGCTGCAGTGGAAGCTTGTATGACTTGCATGTAGATTCTTCAGGCCTGGACATTTAGAGGATGAAACCACCCACAACTCTCTATGTCAAACCATTCAAAAGTTATGGCAGAAAGTAGGAACTATCAAATATCGACCAATCAGAAGAAGGGGCGGGGCTAATTTGCAGCAATTATGTTCAAGGACTCAAAACCGAGTCCGATGACACCACCCACGAGTCTTTATGTCAAACATTCAAAAGTTATGGCATAAAATCGGAACTATCACATATCAACCAATCAGAAGAAGTGGCGGGGTTAATTTGCACCGATTAAGGTGAAGGAGTCAAAACCGAGTCCGATGACACCACCCACGACTCTCTATATCAAACCATTCAAAAGTTATGGCAGAAAGTAGGAACGATCAAATATGGGCCAATCAGATGAAGGGGGGGCGCGCTTTTCTGGCATCTATCGTCACCACGGTAACGCTTTTGACTGAGAAAAGTAATGCGCGTCGTCGCAGGATGAAGACGCACATTTTGATGTATAACACACCTGGGTGCACGTTACGATTCGGGCCGCATTAACTGCCGAAGGAATGGCATAGATTTCGCCAAAATTACATGATTAATTCAAAATGGCCAACTTCCTGTTTGGTTTCGGCCATGGCACCAAAGTTGCGACATGATACAGGTGTGTACCGATTTTCGTGCATGTACGTCAAACCGTATTGTGGGGCTTGAGGCACAAAGTTTTCTAGGGGGCGCTGTTGAGCCATTAGGCCACGCCCATCAATGCAAACCATTTAATATCACATTTTTCGCCAGGCATGGCTTGCGTGCAAAATTTGGTGACTTTTGGGGCACATTTAGGGGGAAAAAGGCCCTCATTTCGTCTGAAGAAGAAAAATAAAAACGAGGAAAAAAAAAATCCTACAGATACAATAGGGCCTTCGCACTGTCAGTGCTCGGGCCCTAATAATAAGATAACCTTGTTTGAATTGTAAAATGGGTTTGGCTAAATACAATCTTTGACTAAA
>NC_084599.1:41764107-41866607 GCF_033807715.1 Cololabis saira
CCTTCCTTCCTTCCTTCCTTCCTTCCTTCCTCCTGCTCTCTCCTTCCTTCCTTCCTTCCTTCCTTCCTTCCTTCCTTCCTTCCTTCCTTCCTTCCTTCCTTCCTTCCTTCCTTCCTCTTTTCTCCCTTCCTTCCTTCCTTCCTTCCTTCCTCCTGCTCTCTCCTTCCTTCCTTCCTTCCTTCCTTCCTTCCTTCCTTCCTTCCTTCCTTCCTTCCTTCCTTCCTTCCTCCTGCTCTCTCCTTCCTTCCTTCCTTCCTTCCTTCCTCCTGCTCTCTCCTTCCTTCCTTCCTTCCTTCCTTCTTCCTTCCTTCCGTCCTCCTGCTCTCTCCTTCCTTCCTTCCTTCCTTCCTTCCTTCCTTCCTTCCTTCCTTCCTTCCTTCCTTCCTCCTGCTCTCTCCTTCCTTCCTTCCTTCCTTCCTTCCTTCCTTCCTTCCTTCCTTCCTTCCTTCCTTCCTTCCTTCCTTCCTTCCTCCTGCTCTCTCCTTCCTTCCTTCCTTCCTTCCTTCCTTCCTTCCTTCCTTCCTCTTTTCTCCCTTCCTTCCTTCCTTCCTTCCTTCCTTCCTTCCTTCCTTCCTTCCTTCCTTCCTCCTGCTCTCTCCTTCCTTCCTTCCTTCCTTCCTTCCTTCCTTCCTTCCTTCCTTCCTTCCTTCCTTCCTTCCTCTTTTCACCCTTCCTTCCTTCCTTCCTTCCTTCCTTCCTTCCTTCCTTCCTTCCTTCCTTCCTTCCTTCCTTCCTCCTGCTCTCTCCTTCCTTCCTTCCTTCCTTCCTTCCTTCCTTCCTCCTTCCTTCCTTCCTTCCTTCCTTCCTTCCTCTTTTCTCCCTTCCTTCCTTCCTTCCTTCCTTCCTTCCTCCTGCTCTCTCCTTCCTTCCTTCCTTCCTTCCTTCCTCCATTCCTTCCTTCCTTCCTTCCTTCCTTCCTTCCTTCCTTCCTTCCTTCCTTCCTTCCTTCCTTCCTTCCTTCCTTCCTCCATTCCTTCCTTCCTCCATCCCTTCCTTCCTTCTTTCCTTCCTCCATTCCTTCCTTCCTTCCTTCCTTCCTTCCTTCCTTCCTTCCTTCCTTCCTTCCTTCTGCTCTCTCCTTCTTTCTTCCCTTCCTCTTTTCTCCCTTCCTTCCTTCTTTCCTTCCTTCCTTCTTTCCTTGTTTTCTTCCTCCCTCCCTTCCTTCCTTCCTTCCTTCCTTCCTTCCTTCCTTCCTTCCTTCCTTCCTTCCTTCCTTCCTTCCTTCCTTCCTTCCTTCCTTCCTTCCTTCCTTCCTTCCTCTCCTCTCCTTCCTTCCTTCCTTCCTTCCTTCCTTCCTTCCTTCCTTCCTTCCTTCCTTCCTTCCTTCCTTCCTTCCTTCCTTCCTTCCTTCCTTCCTCCTGCTCTCTCCTTCCTTCCTTCCTTCCTTCCTTCCTTCCTTCCTTCCTTCCTTCCTTCCTTCCTTCCTTCCTTCCTTCCTCCGTTCTTCTCTTCCTCCTTCCTTGACCCGGAGACAGGACAAAGGTTAAGATGTAAAATACCTGAGAGTGAAAGAGAAACATTTGCATACGTATTATATACAAACCTTTACCTGGTTTCCACTGGAGCCAGTTGTAGTTGCTGAAGTCGATCATATCCACCCTTTTGATGACAGTTTTATCAACCAAACTTGCTGCATTGCTTTTTTGGATTAAACTAGAAGCACTTCATTGCTTCAATCCACCCAAAAAATCTAATCTGTTCTATTCTTAACAGATGCCGAGTCAACTGTGGATAATTCGATCAATTTTTTGATAAAACAGCCCATACGTACTCTGTATGGCTTTGCTATGTGACCGGTTAGAGGATGGGAAAAAATAAACCATTGATACATGAGAGGGGAATTGCAACCGTTGGAAAGAAGGAGTCCTGGATTCTGCAGTGTGGACGCCCAAAACTGACATCTAAAAATTACAGCAGAAATATTTATTTTTAGTTATTCCCTTTTCCTTACCAATGCATTCCTTATTTTTTACATTTTTACATTCCGAAGCCAGCTATTGATCCGATTACGCAGCTGCTGCTGGCAAATGGGAAGACAACTGCTCACATTACTATATTGTGTATGTATATGTATGTATCTTCTGCTTTAACAGGCTTCTCATCTCGGAAGAGACAACATTGTTATTTGATTCAAGCAAATCCAGCGTTGAAGAACTTTTGACCTTCAGTGGTGAAAAAAAAGGACTATTGCTAAGTGATTAAACAAAAGCAAATACATATGTGTGTATATATATATATATATATATATATATATATATATATATATATATATATATATATATATATATATATATATATATATATAAAAAAAATAAAAGGGCTTGCAAACTTTGAAAAGTATTTTTCATTGTACGCTTTGCATCAGTTTATCACATCAATCTTGTGCTGAGTTGTGCATTTCAAAGAACCTTCGACTAAATGACAGTAAACTACTGAATAATTAGGACTTTTTATACTAATTAAAATCATAGAGTCATTACATTTTTGGTTAATGGTCTGTATTTCTTAAAAGATAATTTATTTAATAGCAAAGGTTATAAATAAAAATGTAAAGTGTAATCAGTAGAATTCGTCTGTCTCGAGTTTGCTTCCTGGCTTACACTGATTTAGAGGGAAATTCAGGAGGTTTCTAACTCAGAGCACTGCAGATTTCTGTTTAATCAGGACTCTTTGGTCCCTCTAATAGAAGGAGAGGGAGGCCTTTAGCCTTGGTTATCAGTGCACTGGCTAAATGAGCTTAATTAATTTAGGGTGAGGGTCGTGTTTCACTTCATCAGTTGTTCTGCAAAGTCACACGATGTGATCAAAGTTGGAACCATCCAGCGATTGATATTTCAGCCTCATCATGTCAGTTTAATACCATACCCTGTAACCATTGTCTTGTCTTTTTTCTTTGGCAGTATCAACAGTTTTCAACAGCTGTCCGTTGACTTGAATTGGACGATGTCAAACTGAGTCATGGGTCCATATTGAGGTATAAGCATTTCTCCCATTAGAGCAGGGGTTTGCAACCCAAAATGTTGAAAGAGCCATATTGGACCAAAAACACAAAAAAACAAATATGTCTGGAGCCGCAAAAAATGAAAAGTCTTGTATTAGCCTTAGAATGAAGGCAGCACATGCTGCATGTTTCTATATTAGTTATAACTGGGGGAATTATTATGCACTTTGAGAAAAAAGTCGAAATGTCAAGATTAATGTTGAAGTACAATCTTCAGAAAAAAGTCGAAATGTCGAGAAAATAGTCGAAATGTCGAGAAAAAAGTCGAAATTTCGAAACAAAAGTCGAAATGTCGAGAAAAAAGTCAAAATTTAGAGAAACATTTTGAGAAAAAAGTAGAAATTCAGAGAAAAATGTTGAAATGTCGAGATTAATGTTGAAGTACAATCTCGAGAAAAAAGTCAAAATGCCGAGAAAAAAATCAAAATTTCGTGAAAAAGTTGAAATGTCGAGAAAAAAGTCGAGAAAAAAGTCAAAATTTCGAGAAAAAAGTTGAAATGTCGAGAAAAAAGTCGAGAAAAAAAGTCAAAATTTTGAGAAAAAAGTCAAATGTCGAGATTAAAAAGGAAAGAAAAAAGGAAGAAAAAAGAGAAAAAAAAGGAAATAAAAGAAGAAAAACGAAAAAAAAAGGAAAGAAAAAGAAGAAAAATGAAAAAAAGGAAAAAGAAGAAGAAAAAAACGAAAAAAAGGTCAAACATTTTTGAAAAAGCTCCAGGGAGCCACCAGGGCGGCGCTAAAGAGGGTTGCCAACCCCTGGACTAGAGGTTGAAAAAGTCACACTGAAGCAAGCGTCAGTAATCAGGTTGGGAGAACACAGCTACTGCTAGCCAATGAAATCGGCCGTAGGTCGGGACTCTTTCAAAGCACCAAGCTGAATCCTGAACTGAGCAGGAGAAAAATTGGCCTCCTTTTTTATTCGATTGTCTGAGGAAGTTCAGAAACATCCGTGAATCATTGATGCCACATTCCTACGTAGTCTGGGTGTGAAATGAACATGTTCTTGTTTTTCATATCACCAAACCTTGGTGACTTCTACCTCTCTTACCTCATGATATAAAGTCATGAAAAGTTTGTAGGTGAGGATAGTTTATGCAAATTGCATCTAATGCATAAAAAATGATTAAGGGTGGGGCTTTGAAAATGCAGTTATACAAAAAAGACAGACTTGGAGAGATTTTCTTGTCTCTAAAGCCCAGAAAATGTAAATGCCTGGCAGTGTTTAGCTTTTATTATCTCCTAGTTTGATGGATGCATGGAGGTGTGTTACTGTTGGATCACTTCCTGGTTAAAAAGTTAGAATCAGACATGCCACATTTAGAGTTTGAAGGATCACTTGTGGTTTTTCTATACAGTGAGTCCTTCACAGTGAATCGTTAGACTATTGCCACATTAGTTGACTAGTAGTGGCCACTCACAAGCAGGACACTGTTTAGTTTCAGTAGGTTAGAATTCACAAGAATCTAGCCGTTATTAATGATGATGATGAGTTTTCAGAGTGTTCTGTTACCGTTGGTTACGGGGCAGTTGTAACGAGAGACTTGAATAAAAAACTCATGTTTTTCCTTCGTCCACAAAAAGCCTTTTTTCAGCTCTTTTTGTTCCCAAACTCCTACATTGGTGACCCCGATTTTCTTTGGACGTTTCCAGAGTTAACTGAACAGACAGCAACATGGCAACAAATGCAGTTTCTCTTGAATTACCTGAGTTTTGGGAGCAGAATGCTAACGCTTGGTTTGCTCAGGCAGAGGCGCAGTTTGCACTGAGAGAGATTACGGCGGACATGAGTACTACTACTACTATGTAGTAGCAGCTCTTTCCAACTCAACTGCGGCGAGGGTGGTGAGTCTCATTGAAAATCTACCGGCAGCTGACAAGTATGACACCTTGAAAGCGCATCTGAAGGAGACGTTTGGCCGGTCTGAGTCTGAGCGCGCTCGCCAGCGGCTTTCCCTGTCTGGCCTTGGTGACTCGAAGCCCTCTTAACTGATGGATCACATGCTGGCTCTGCTTAGCGACCACCAGCCATGTGTCCTTTTTAAGGAGCTTTTCCTGCAACCGCTCCCTGACTATGTCCGTTTAGCCGTGACTAACTCTGTCAAAGACAGACTTTCGCCAGTTGACCAGAGAGGCAGACACATTTTTCTTAGCTGGGAAGAAGTGTTTTGCGGCGACGCCCACCTCCATCCCGGCTGCCTCCGTGGATGACTGTGTGCTCCAACCGCTCTCTGTCTCCGCCACGGCTGTGGACAGCCGGGTAAAGCCAACAGGGATGTGTTTTTACCACGCCAAGTTTGGCAGCAAAGCCAAGAAATGCCTACCTCCATGCAGATTTTGTGCGTCGGGAAACGCACTGGCCGGCACTCGGTAGGAGCCATGGGTGTCGGCCAACCTGCAGGCTTGCTGTATATCACAGACTCCCTCTCGGGTCGCAAGTTCTTGTGCGACACAGGCGCTCAGGTGAGCGTGCTACCGGAATCAGTTCTGGATATACGTCAGGCAAAACAAGGCCCCCCTCTAGAGGCTGCTAACGGTACTGCTATCCCTACGTTTGGCCGTCTCATCAATGTTAAAACGTTGGCTCGTTGGCATGTAAGTGCAGCGATTTGGCCGCAATGAAGCTGTCCAGCGCTGTCTCACCAGCTGACGTTTTCTCCCCCCTACTGTTAGAGTTCTCTGACATCACTACACCTACCTTTTCGTCCACTGCCACGAAACACGGCGTGGAGCATCACATCTCCACGGAGGGTCCGCCTGTGTATGCCAGGGCCCGCCGCCATTCGGCGTTCCGACAGTCCTTGGGCACTCCCCTCCATCTGGTTCCCAAGGCCAATGGCGGCTGGCGTGGTGACTACCGGCGCCTTAATGGTGCTACCACCCCTGACCGCTACCCTGTACCCCACATTCAGGACTTTTCAGCCCACCTGGGTGGAGCGTCTGTTTTTTCTAAGGTGGGTCTCGTATGGGGCTATCAGGTGCCAGTCAGCACCCAGGACATCCCCAAGACTGCGGTTATAACTCCGTTTGGGCTTTTTGAGTTTTGGCGGATGCCGTCCAGCCTAAAGAATGCTGCACAGACCTTCCAACGATTGATGGACGTCGTGCTGCGGGACTTGTCACTCGTGTTTGTGTACCTGGATGACATCCTGGTCGCCAGCGCATCCGAGGCCGAGCACCTGTCGCACCTCCGCCTCCTCTTTGTTCGTCTCCGTGAGCATGGTTTGATCATCAATCCTGCAAAGTGCCAGTTTGGACTGCCTTCCATGGATTTTCTCGGCCACCACATCACCTCTGCCGGGGCAATCCCTCTGCCGTCCAAGGTGGAGGCTGTCTAGCAGCTCCCACGCCCGACCACGGTCAAGGCTCTACAGGAGTTCCTGGGGATGGTGAATTTCTACCACCGCTTTATCCCCCATGCTGCTCACCTGATGCGCCCTCTGTATGAGGCCGTCAAGGCAAAGACTCCCAAGCACATCATCGCCTGGTCAGATGTCATGCTACAGGCTTTCTCAGACACCAAGATGGCCCTTGCGGGCGCAACTATGCTGGCTCACCCTGTGCCTGGGTCTCCTGTGGCCTTGACCACTGATGCCTCTGACTATGCCGTCGGTGCTGTTTTTGAAGAGTTGGTTGTGGGGGTCTGGCAGTCCCTTGCATTTTTCAGCCGACAGCTCCGCCCTAGTGAGCGAAAGTACAGCACTTTTGACCGTGAGCTGCTCGGCCTTTACTTAGCAGTCAGACATTTCCGTTTCCTGCTTGAGGCCCGCCCATTCACTGTTTTGTGGACCACAAACCACTGATTTTTGCCATGGCAAAAGTGTCTGAACCAGGGTCTGCCAGGCAGCAACGCCATTTGGCTTTCATTTCAGAGTTCACAACTGACATCCTGCACTGTGGCTGACTGCGTCTCTCGTTCACCTGTTGGTGCAGTCCATCTCGGCATCAATTATGCTCGTATGGCTGCAGATGAAGCCTCCGACCCTGACTTTCAGGCATACAGGACGGCAGTTTCTGGCTTCAAGTTGGCGGATGTCCCTTTCGATTATGATGGCACAACGCTGCTGTGTGACGTGTCTATGGCACAGCCACGCCCCCTGGTTCCGCATGCAATTGGTTTTCTGTCTTCAGGAGACACAGCGATATACAGCTGTGTATCGTCAGCATAAATATGATAATTGATTAAGTTGATCTTAATTGTCATTGTACCCAAGTAAACAGTGGCAGGATTGTTAAAGCGAGACTTTGGGAGCAATAGAGCTGATATCGGGAAAAACAAAGCCAGCAGCTTTTGCTGTTCCACATCCGTATCGTTGTTGTCGTCATACAGTATATGTCACCCTCTGCTAGAGTGTAGTAAATCAGAGAAGCATACGTAGTGACCCAGAAAGGTAAAGCTTTAAGCACTTTTATACAACTACAATACTGAATTGTGTCCATCCATGCTAGACCGCAGTCCGTGCTTTTACAAGAGATGCACTGCTATGTCTTTAGCATGAGTTGGATGATTTGAAACCCATTATTGGTGTGAACATACATCATCTTTTGTCTCCATGTGCCCACAGTGATGGACTGTTGACCTTTCCAGGGTATAAATCACCTCGTGCCTCCTGAGAAGATGAAGCATAAATAATGGATGTCTAGGTTGACAACAAACAAATATTAACCAAACTACCTTTCATCTCTGAAATGTGCAATGGAATGAATTGTTTAAGTTTGGCAACGTATTACTAAGACACAGGCACAATAACTGGTATCTGGAGATGAGTTAACGACGTTAGAGACTGTGCTGTCGGCTGACAAGTTCTTAAATTCCTGATTTTTGGAAGTAACTGTGCAGACGGGGCTCTAGAGACATGCGATGGAGACGTAATACTCTCTAAGAGGAACTCAATTGAATTATTTCTGTTTTTCTGACTCCAGATTTCAAACATGTCAACTCTCTTGCGTCCCATAAAATGACAAGATTCATCCGTCTCGCCTGACTTTGGATTAAATTGCAGGCGAAACTCAGCAGGGAATAAACCCTAAGTACCTGTACTTCGGAATCATAAAGGATGAGTACATTTCTTCATCTCCTGAGATGATGGCGATGCCAAAAGCTTCACAAAGGTCCGTTGTTTTCTGCTTAGTGGGGCAACAGACTACTGACAATCTGCTGGTCAAACTAAATAGAGTAAGGGATAAAGCCCGACGAGGTGACCATTAACATAAATATATGGACGTGAACGGTTTGCCTCCACGAAGTCCATATATTTATGTTATTGTCACCTCCAAGGGCATTATCCCGCTTATACCACGGTCACTTACCAAAAAACATAAATATTAAATCAGTTATTCATGCTCTTAATGTGTTTTCAGTTGAAATCATTAGTTTTATAACAAGCCACAGCTGAGCGACTATTTAATCTCTCGTCTGACCTGAGATACGATTTAGCAACGGGAGATACAGTAACAAATAGTAAATATATTTGTTTCAAAGAATCAAAGTCCACAGATAGTTTTATTAACCCTTGTGCTGTCTTCGGGTCAAAATGACCTACCGGTAATTCTCCTTCCTTCTTCCCTTCCCTTCCTTCCTTCCTTCCTTCCTTCCTTCCTTCCTTCCTTCCTTCCTTCCTTCCTTCCTTCCTTCCTTCCTTCCTTCCTTCCTTCCTTCCTTCCTTCCTTCCTTCCTTCCTTCCTTCTTTCCTCCCTTCCTTCACCCTTCCTTCCTTCCTTCCTTCCTTCCTTCCTTCCTTCCTTCCTTCCTTCCTTCCTTCCTTCCTTCCTTCCTTCCTTCCTTCCTCTTTTCTTCCTTCCTTCCTTCCTTCCTTCCTTCCTTCCTTCCTTCCTTCCTTCCTTCCTTCCTTCCTTCCTTCCTTCCTTCCTTCCTTCCTTCTTTCCTTCCTTCCTTCCTTCTTTCTTTCGTTCTTTTCATCCTTCCTTCCTTCCTTCCTTCCTTCCTTCCTTCCTTCCTTCCTTCCTTCCTTCCTTCCTTCCTTCCTTCCTTCCTTCCTTCCTTCCTTCCTTCCTTCCTTCCTTCCTTCCTTTTCTCCCATCCTCCCTTCCTTATTTTCTCCCTTCCTTCCTTCTTTCTTTCCTTCTTTTCATTCTTCCTCCCTTCCTTCTTTCCTTCCTTCTTCTCTTCCTCCTTCCTTGACCTGAAGAGAGCACAAGGCTTAAGCTACATATGTGATCAACCATTCAAATAAATAAACGTTTCATTAAACTACAAATATTTATTTTTCTTTTCTTTCCTCTTCTGCATCCCAGTAATCAAAATTGTTAAATTCACCAAATAAATTAAAAGAAATTACAAAACCACTCATGTGTCCGTCCTGCGGTAGCCGGGTCTTCTTCTCTGCATCTCCGTTGCCGTGGTTACCACCTGTCAGTTGATCCAGTAATGATATTAAAGATATCAGGCAATTTGACAGAACTTGTTTTCTAGGTGTTCATTAACACTTTTACTGGACTCCTGCCAGCCAATCAGAGTCGAGTATTCACACAGACTGTGGTATAAACATGTTTATGTTCTGCTTATATACTCCAGAGGGATATATAATGTACCAGATGTACCAGATGTGTATCAAGTGATCACGGCACACAATACATCTTGGTTAAGAGGACATTTCTTATCGCTTTTATAATTTTGGATTATTTGGATGCCGCGTTGAACTGTTAAAAAAGAAAAGAAAAGTAAAACCTCTCAAGACCTCATTTTTAAACCCCTGATGGAGAGGCTAAAGTTACTTAACTTGTGCACAAAATTAAAAGAATCTTGATTTAATTTTTCCACCTTGCTCGAAGCGTAAATCCCATTTGATTTGTCCTTGAAGGTTGTGTTGATGAAGTTGGGCTGATGTAACTTCACTCAGTCACGATGCTGCCATATGTTCAAGCTGTGGTGTTTGCAAATGTGCTTTAAATACCGCACTTTTTTCTGCTTTCTCATCCCACTAATTTGTTTGTAAGTGATAAACAAACCAACAGATGTTTTTGACATACAGTCTCAAACAGACTTTGCAGATGTAAGCCAAAGGAAATAAGATGATGTTTTTTTCTTGTGTTTAGAGACACGGATGAATTTGATAATGTAGAATGAAACCCTCTGGTGTCGTACAGAAACAGTACTGGAGGTTCGGCTAAACTAACTTGTTTGACTCCCTGTAAGTTTGTTTGAAAAGGCAACAGAATTCTGCAGCTGACATTTCCAGTCCGGCGCCGTGTGTCTCCCTCGGGTTTTGAATTTGCATCAAACGTTTGTGCATCGTGATGTCTTCAGCTTCTCTTCATTTACTGTAGACATTTCTGCGGCTGCAGCGTGGAACGTGAGGCTGGAACTCTGCAGACATTCATGAACAATACTTGGCACTTTGACTAAATACAATACAATACTTGGAACAATACTTGGCACCAAAAATATAGACAAACTATGGTAAAAGAACGGTGATGTACAGAGCTATGTCTGCATGGAACCCACTTCCCAAACTATTTAAGCAAACTATTAATATAAAATAATTCAAATTGTTAGTAAAGAAACATCTCTTGAATATATACATATAAAACGTATTTAATTATTATTAAATAAATAAATAATGTATATAGTATATGGGTATGTGTACATATATACAGGACTGTCTCAGAAAATTAGAATATTGTGATAAAGTTCTTTATTTTCTGTAATGCAATTAAAGAAAACAAAAATGTCATACATTCTGGATTCTTTACAAATCAACTAAAATATTGCAAGCCTTTTATTATTTTAATATTGCTGATTATGGTTTACAGTTTAAGATTAAGATTCACAGAATATTCTAATTTTTTGAGATAGGATATTTGATTTTTCTTAAGCTGTAAGCCATGATCAGCAATATTAAAATAATAAAAGGCTTGCAATATTTCAGTTGATTTGTAATGAATACAGAATGTATGAGATTTTTGCATTACAGAAAATAAAGAACTTTATCACAATATTCAAATTTTCTGAGACAGTCCTGTATACATTGTTTGAATTTGTTTATGTTATAAAATGTATGAATGTATGTTAAACGGAATTACTTTTTATTTTTTCTTCATTTTCTGTTTTTTCCGTTCTTTTTTTATATGCTACCTCCTTAGGTTTGCTTTTAATATTTTGTTGTAATGTACTGTGTATAATGTGTCGGACCCCAGGAAGGTAGCTGCAGTTTTTCTGTAACTAATGGGGATCCAAACAAAACTATAAAACCTTTATGCATTTTCTCTTCTGCTTTCGGACGTCTGTCTGTCTAACAAACACATTCTGTCGCATAATGTGACAGAAAGATAACAGAAAGGCTTATAGTATTTAACAGAGGATTCACGAGGCGACTGTCCATCGTATGGCCGGCGTTCTGTGTTACTGGAGGATTTTGTGTCTTGTGTTTGAATGCTAAGATTACTCCCGGTATGGCCGTGCTTGAGGAATAGTTTCAGAATGTACATTTTAGTTAACTCCAGTACTCGAGTTGTAAAAAACAATCAGGGGGGGTGGTGGATTTTATCATATGGGGACAGATAATTTGTGCTGATTACAAATAATATAATATATTTCAAATAATAGCACTGACCAAAACACCTGCAGAAATACTGCAGGAATGACATGGAACTTTTACACCATATTCTAGTTGAATTATTGAAATAAATTAACTTTTACACCATATTCTAGTTGAATTATTGAAATAAATTAACCTTTACACCATATTCTAGTTGAATTATTGAAATAAATTAACCTTTACACCATATTCTAGTTGAATTATTGAAATAAATTAACTTTTACACCATATTCTAGTTGAATTATTGAAATAAATTAACTTTTACACCATATTCTAGTGGAATTATTGAAATAAATTAACTTTTACACCATATTCTAGTTGAATTATTGAAATAAATTAACTTTTACACCATATTCTAGTTGAATTATTGAAATAAATTAACTTTTACACCATATTCTAGTTGAATTATTGAAATAAATTAACTTTTACACCATATTCTAGTTGAATTATTGAAATAAATTAACTTTTAAACCATATTCTAGTTGAATTATTGAAATAAATTAACTTTTACACCATATTCTAGTTGAATTATTGAAATAAATTAACTTTTAAACCATATTCTAGTTGAATTATTGAAATAAATTAACTTTTACACCATATTCTTCACCTGTAGGCTATATTATACATCTGGGCTGGTGCACATATATAACATAGGAGGCTATTTCAGTTGCTAGTATGGTTGTCTGTCTGTACAGTCATGCAAGTTCAATGCTATTAAAGCACTTTAAACTTTAAATCAAAGCGTTTTGTTTTTTTCATATAAAATAAATACATTATGCAGTTTAGAAGTTTTGGGGATGTCCCTTATTTCTATTTCTGAAAGGTGGCAGCCCTAGTCATCCCCCTCAACTCCAGTACTGGTTACCTCCCTGAGTGATGTGGCGTTAAAAACACTAAGACAGCTGCTCATAATGAGTCCATAAAGCTGCCTCATGTTCTCAGGCTAGCGGTGCTACACGCCCGCGGTGACGGATGCTCCGTCAAGGTCACCGCATTAGTCCCCGCATTACTATAAATCTGCATTTGCATCATCAGCTCTGATCAATACATTATTTTACATGATCTCAGATACTCAAACTCTCAGCTCAGTGAGCAGCATCAACGTTACACAAATAAATACCAGGTTTTTATTTAGGCAACGTATTAATTGAATTACAACTAGATTATGCATGCTTGCCCCCCAGGTCCAGTAAATATCTTGGAGAAATATGATGTTTTCTTTTCCCTCCACTCAGCAGAACTCTATTTATCTACTCTGTGCAGATGAGAATGGCTTAACCCGTTCATATCTTTTGGGGGAAAATATGTAAGAATGCGATTGCTGGGCCACAAATTGCATTAAAAGTGAAGAACCCCCGCCTTGTGTCTTTGGCCTGAAGCAAATAAAAGGATGAAGGAACCTCTGCATCGGCTGAGAGCATAATTATACAGCTAAGCTTCCATTACCTCTGTTTGAATTTCATGCTCTTTAAACTCTTTATGAGAACAGAAGGCTGCCTGGAATTATTTATCATTCTGGGACGGGTATTACCACCTGTGTTTCTAGTTAAAATGTTATGCTGAGTTTACAGTTCCGAACAGATTTAACCTACATCTACAGTATTTCTTCAAGTTCTAACATTATGAATTGGATGTTGGATGTAATCAATCACCAGTCTTGTTACCCTGAGTAGCTTGTTTTACACCAGAACTGAGCTTTTTATCCATCTATTTAAATGCAGCTGCTGCACATCATGAGCTGGAACATTACAGAGATGAATTTCTTCATTTCCAAACTCTGCTTTGCGACTTGTGTGCTGGCGTGAGCTGGTGAGCTGGGAATGACTGCTAAAGGGGAGCGAAAGATGCAAGAACACAGTTGCAGCACTTTGAGCGATCAGTGCATAAGAAAGAACAAAAAAAAAACGAGGGAGCAGAAACAGTAACAAAAGCCAACTGTCACTTAGATTAACACAAATGTATTATGTTGGAGCAAAAAGAGGTGGGCCTGGAATATCACATTATTACTCATCACAGGAAACGATATTCAGTACGTGCCACCAAAGGAAGCTTAAAACTACACGACATTCAACATCATGTGATCGCTATGCTGTTCAGAAAGCAAGACTCGCAGTCTTGTAGTGGTACAGGCAAGGAAAGTTTATTTGTACAGCACAATTCAACACAAGGTAATTCAAAGTGCTTTACATCAACATTAAGAGTGGCAAGACATAATTGAACAGTAAATAACAAATACAATAAAATGAAATGAAATGATAAGAAAAGAGGTAAAATAATAAAGGCATAGGCTATTTACACCCGGGTTCAAGTACTGATGTGTAGGCTATTTACACCCTGCTACCAATATCAATCAGGGGCGCCGGATTCATTTCAGAAGTGCGGGGGCCAAAAAGTGTGTAAGTGTGTGCGTGCGTGCGTGTGTGTGTGTGTGTGTGTGTGTGTGCGTGCGTGTGTGTGTGTGTGTGTGTGTGTGTGCGTGCGTGTGTGTGTGTGACGGTAGATAGACCTCACTTAACTTCTGTGAAGTAACTATAACTGGTTTGCACCACAGGGTGGCGCTATAACAGATTTTAACCTTCGTCTGTTGTTAGGGTCGCCACCGACCCGTTCTCAGGTTTTAAATTCATAAAACTACCACAAAAATGCGTTTATTGCATCAAGGCTTTTTGACTTTGTCAGGAACCTTTATTTCAACAAAATAATATCCAACATTTTTTTTTCACTAAATTATAAAATGCTCTGGTTGAAATTGTTACCTTTTACTTTGTTTCCACTTCCTTGAAGTAAATGGGTTGAAATTGACCCATAACACCATAGATGTTACTATAGTTAATAAGATTAAAATGAAAAAAAATAAATGAAACAAATGTATCTAAGATATGTGTTCTAATACATCTCCGTAACAAGCTTTTATTTATTCATATGATTCTATTGAGGCTCATTTTACCATTTTTTTAAAATTGAAATTAAGGGCTAAACTGACAAAAAAAGGCCCAGAGTTCCCACACCAAAAATATTAAAACCAATATTTTCATGGATAAGAAAGTCTAACAATGTAACCAAGAGATGAGAAACAAATTGTATGATGGATAATTGCTTTTAGTGTATTTTAGAGATAATTTAAAACACGGGTCAAAACCGACCCGTGAACATCGGAGATGGTAACAGAAAGCTAACACCAGACAAAGGTTAAGAGAGACAGTAATGACTTGTCAGTTGCTTCTCCGCCGTCGTCCAGTTCAGCACCGCGGACAGCGCCGTGCTGCAACGCGGCGCTGTCCGCGGTGCTGATCGCCAGCCCCTGTCGGGTTAGAAACTGTAGACAGCGCAGCTGCTCCATCATTCCATCCCTTCTTTTCTCCTGCTCAATGTGCCTTTGTTTGACAAGCTGAATATTGACGGGTGTTTGACTGAAGTAAGCACACTTTTTTTGGACACACTCTTTGTGAAAGAGAGACTTATCATGGCTGTCTAGGATGCTTGGGCACTTTTTCCAGTTATTAACTCCGGACTTAACAAAGCCATCATCTCCACATTTGGAGAGGGTTACAAGCTGTTTGCATGCATATTTCACAGAAGGCTCGCTTTCTGGTTTTGCACAGAATTAACAGAATTGTCTATTTTTGTACCATTCTGCATTGAAGTACCTTTCTCTGAGTCTTTGTCCAAATGATCTGGCGGTCTCCTTTTTGTCAATAATTAGCTGTGTAGCTTTACCCTTCTCTAAGTCACGACAACAATCTTCCACGCAGTTGGAGCCAGCACTAGGCTGTTTCTGTTCAGTGCCGGTGGTTTCCACGGTCTCAGGGGGCACAGAGCTGCTACTGTGAGGTTCTTCTGGCTGCCGCTGCGCTGGTTCTGGTTCTGGTTCTGGGGCTGGGGCTGAAGGGCCGGGCTCCGAAGGAGTTGTGGACGTCAGGGATGTTACGCTGAAGTTCAGTTTTGTTTGACTGTAATTTCCTCTCTTATGCACTGGCTCTTTTGACATGTTTGCAGAAGCATGCAGTCTATTTGCAATAGCCTACTGCAGGAGTATTCAACTAGATTCGGCCGGGGGCCACATCTGCAAAAGGACTGTATGGAGAGGGCCGCACGATTTGAGAATGTGGGGGTTTTCAAAATGTATTTTGCACTCAAAGACGAAGACTTATGTAAATATAATACATTTGTATTATACATTTGAATATATCTAGTTTACATATGAATTATGTATTAATTGTCTCCAGATTTAGTAATTGTGAATGTTAAATATAATATTCAGATAAAGAAATATTATTTTGAATGCAAGTTCATTTTGAAACCATGCATTGTGCAAACTTAATTAAATTGATATTGACCTACTTTTAATAAAACACAACATAATGACAAAGTACCACTTTCCACCAAGATTTCCTTATTTGAATATTATATTAAGGATTGAGCACAACCATTTTAGTCCATAGTAGCCAGTTATAAAAATATTATAAAAAAAAAAAAAAAAAAAAAAAAAAAAATATTTTTTTTTTCAACAAACACCCCCTTTTTTGAAATATGACCAGGGGCCACATAAAAGCTCCTGGCAGGCCGCATGTGGCCCGCGGGCTGCCAATTGAATATCCCTGGCCTACTGGTACTCAAGGTTATTAAACTAGCGTAACGGTTCAAATAGACTTACTGTAAACAAAGTACAGCAACACACGTCACAGAATTTGAGCAATTTTATTGATGTACACTGCATGCATTTGATTTTGTGCTCTTTGATTCGATTAAAATGTTAACATTCGTCCTGTTGTATGTTTGCCTTATTTGTTTTACCTAATAGGCGGGAATGATTTAAATGTCTTTTTACCGTAAGTGTTGCAATATAGGGGCATTTGAGGAGTGATTCACGACTTAAAAAGAATGTGAGAGGAGGGAAAAGTGGGGGGGCCAACGCCCCCCCACTTCCGGTGCCATTGATATCAATCTATGCGATTGTAGGTTAAAAACCCCATGTAATGCCACATGGAATGGCTTCAAACCTACAAGCAGCTCAACAGTGACTGACAGGTATTCACACCACTTTTGATACTTTAATCTCTTCAAAATATCTTACTTACTTACTTACTTACATAGGAGTAACAATTGTTCATACAAAAGTGTGAGAGCAGACGTTTGCCTGGCTCTATTGTTTGACATGGTTCTAATTTTAGAGTGGTGTGCATGCCCATGGGCAACGCATTTGTTTCCATATGTCAACATGGTGTGAATAGCTCAGCTAGTGGGGGCTGATATTTGTACCCTGGTGCAAATAGTAACTCTGAATAATAAAAAGCACAAGTTGTTAAAAGGTAAGGGCAAGAATTACGTTTCAATACGGTCAAAACGTAAAAAGACCGGGTCAAATACAATATTGCAAAAGTAATCTGTAACAATTCGTACGGTGAATTAAACCAATTTGACAATTATACGTCACAATACCTGCATTCAGGGCTTATCCATCACTAGTGTAACTTCGCGCAGTTTTCAAAAATCATAAGTATTTAATTTAAGAGTACGCTTCAGTAAACAGTAATGTTTTTATCCTGATTTAAAGGATCTACAGTTGGAGCAGACCTCAGGTCTACAGGAAGTTTGTTCCACCGGTGAGGAGCAGAATAACTGAACGCTGCCTCACCTTGCTTGGTTCTGGTTCTGGAACCACAACAAACCAGATCCAGATGAACCTCAGGGGTCTGGGAGCTTCATAGGAACTAACAGATCATACAGATACAGTGTGACAAATGATATCCAACTGGTTTTATTGGAATAAGACTCAGTTGGACTGTGTTTAATTGGACTGAACTGAGTATCTTTACTTCTGTGTAATGAGTCTTGAGATCACTGCTGTTGTAAATTGGTTCCACACAGAACTTGACTAGAGCCTTGAAGTTGTTGTGGTGTTCACACTACGTGACCGATTGGCAACCAGGGCTCCAATCTGACAACTCGTTCACCCCAAGGCATAAGCAACTAAGCGGCTGCTTAGGGCCCCGTGTCCACTAGGGGGCACCCAAGAGTAAAACAATACATAAATAAATTATTTATTTATGTGTGAGTGATGATTCTTACATTATCAAATGTATGTTATTGTACAAAAACACAATAATTAATATTATTACATAAACAATATTGTAGTACTTTGTTGTTGCACTTAATTGTTTCATTACATCAAATTGTTGTTGCAGTTTATTTAACCCTTGTACTGTCTTTGGGTCAAAATGACCTAATTCTCCTGTTCCTTCTTTCCTCCTGCTCTCTCTTTCCTTCTCCCTTCCTTCCTTCCTTCCTTCCTTCCTTCCTTCCTTCCTTCCTTCCTTCCTTCCTTCCTTCCTTCCTTCCTTCCTTCCTTCCTTCCTTCCTTCCTTCCTTCCTTCCTTCCTTCCTTCCTTCCTTCCTTCCTTCCTTCTTTTCTCCCTTCCTTTCATCCTTCTTTTCTCCCTTCCTTCTTTCTCTCCTTCTTTTCATTCTTCCTTCCTTCTTTCCTCCCTTCTTCTCTTCCTTCTTCCTTGACCCGAAGACAGCACAAGTGTTCTGCAAGTTTGTTAATCTGTTGTAGTTTCCATGGTCTTAATCCCTGTGGATTACAATCTAACTACAACAAAAAGTTCTTACATCTAGTTCTACAAGTGTATTTGTAATGACAGGGAAGAACATGAAATAAGTTCATAGTGGTGAATGATCAATAATTAGTATTATTGGCAGTAATAGAGGTTTGGGCCGGCCCTTCGTTTTCCCAAAGGCTCCATCCCTGGCCTTGTTTCGTTGGCAAAACTCAAGTGAAAAGTAGCAGGAAACAACTTATGCTGACGACTCCTACGACGACAGCCCACGTTGTTGGAACGACCTACCGGAAAACCCGCCATTTTGGTTTAGCTTTGAAATTGTATTTTACTTATACGTTTGTTTAATTTCTAAGGATTTCACCACATTTTATAGTTTAAGTTTCATGTTAATATCATTTTTCATTTGTTTATTTGTTGACTGATTGATGAATATGCAATGTTAAGCTTGTACCTGTTTAATTGCTTATTTATGTTCCTTAGTTATTTCTCATATCTGCTTTAGATCACCATCTCTGTTTGCATAGCGATGCCAACTACGCAGGATGGCAAGCCTGGCTGTCATTTATGAAAAACAGGTGCAGTGGGAGAAATAATTACAGATGGTGTTTCCTCAATTTGTGCTCCGTTTATTCAAATAATTGGTATGGGTACGTTGATGTGTGTGTGTGTGTAATGTATGCCTATTTGGATGGATTGTAGAAGCAGGGAAGGTTTTTTTCATTGTTAGCTATTTCTGTGGCTTCTGTTTCAAACCTGTTAAGCACTTTGTGTTGCACAAAAAGTACTCTACAAATACATTTTGACCAATTAGTTAAAGAAAATCTTTGAAACCATCTGCAAAATATGAGTTGAGGTCTGAAAATGGGGAGAAGCAGCAGGTGCATGCCGTTCCTGCAATGATTTGATGCCATTTTGCTTCTGCTTTTTTTTTTTTTTAAACTTGGCAGCCCTGACCTGGCAAGTCTCAAATCTTTCTTTTAAGCAGCAAATGTCTGCCAGAAGATGGTAAATGTGCAGGTGCTTAGGATAAAGACTGACAGAGTCATAAAAGTATGAATTCCTGAAGTGTTTCTGTCAGTTCAACATTGCCGGGCAATCAATGTTGGAAGAGTAATGGAGGAAAGGGAGAACAGGTCAAACAAAAAAGAGGCAGATGGGACATAAAAAAAAGAAAAACTGGACTAATTTATCCTAACGATGAAGGCATCAGGTGTTTCAGTTTGAGGATTGATTTAAGCCTCTACTTTAAATTCAGACAGAAACTATAACAGAGTCTGACATTTACAGTACCGTCTCAAAAATGTAAGTGCTAGTCAGAACGACACTGACGGCAGAAACTGTGATTCATTCCTTTAGTATGCCGTGTTCATACACTTTATTGCTTCAATCAGAGATAAAGCTTCCACAAATCACAATTGTAAAATGTAATAGTAGGTAAAGGTATCAGGCTTGATTATAATGCTGCTGGAACAGCCTGTTTTCTGCAGGTAACGCAGAGTTTTTAGCTTTTTCTGGGTTGTTTTCTTTCATCTTTCAGCTTTGCCAGTCAGTTGCATAAATTAAGATCAGTGGTTTTATATATAACTTCTTTTGCAGGGCCGGCCCAAGCCTCTATGGTGTCAAGGTTTGACATTCCCCCTAGCTTTTCAGTTTCTGTTTTGCCTTGCCTGTGTCTCATCTGCCCTGATTGTCTGCACCTGTGTCTCGTCGTGTCTCGTTATCCCCTCAGTATATCTGGTCTTGTCATTCCCTTGTTCCCTGTCGGTCCGTCCTGTGCTTCCCCTCCATGGTTCCTGTTGTTGCTCCAGGTTTTGATGCCTGTTTCTATTAGTTTTTATCCTGCCAAGCAGCGCTTTTGGTTTTTGCCCTCCTTTTGTGGAATAAATCCTTGTTTTTGAGAACTCCTGCCTCCGGCCTCCCTCTCTCTCCTACATCTGGGTCCTCACCACACCAGCCTGACAAAGGCCTGACAGAACGGACTGACCTGTATGGACCCAGCGGGAGAGAGTGCCGCTTTCTGGGCCATTGTTTACCAGGAGGTGGAACTCACGATCCCTGGTTGGCGGAACCCTGACGAGCTGGACTCCCCGGACGAGGAGGAATCCCCCTTCTGGGGAACACGCCTGGCTCGGGGTGGCCCCTGGAGCATCCAGGCTCTGGGGTGACGCCGACGACGGTGTCGGTGCCAGCCCCAGCTAGTCGCTGTTCCGGCGGTGGTCTTGGGTGCGTCGCCGGTGGTGGTCCCGGACGCATCAGCCCTTGCTCCGGTGGTGGTCCCGGACCCCCCCCCCGCAGCCAGCGCCCAGGACCCGGGTACCCCCGCAGCCAGCGCCCAGGACCCGGGTTCCCCCGCAGCCAGCGCCCAGGACCCGGGTTCCCCCGCAGCCAGCGCCCAGGACCCGGGTACCCCCTCAGCCAGCTCCACGTATCCTGGGTCCCCTGCCAAGCCAAGTTCCCCCAAGCCCCACGTCCCTGTCAAGTCAAGAGTCCCCGTCACGCCAGCCAAGCCCCACGCCAAGTCGTACAGGTCCCACGTCAAGACCCAGGCCTAGGCCTCGGGGTCCCCCACCCCGAGCTGTCTCGCCGGTCGGCCCAGTCCCGAGGTCGGCCCCCGGAACGTTGGCCGTGTGTTGGCCTGGGCCCTCCTCCAGGCCCCCTCCTAAATCCTTGATTTTGAAAACTCCTGCCTCCGGCCTCCCTCTCTCTCCTGCATCTGGGTCCTCACCACACCAGCTGTGCCATTACTGCCAATAATACTGATTATTGATCATTCAAACACCTATAACTATACACTTATTTAATGTTCTTCCCTGTCATTACAAATACACTTGTAAAACTAGATGTAAGAACTTTTTGTTGTAGTTTAAACTTTATTTTTTTATTTATTTAAACTTTATTTATTTTTAGTTAGATTGTAATCCACACTGATTAACCCTTGTACTGTCTTCTATCTCTCCTTCCTTCTTTCCTCCTGCTCTCTCCTTCCTTCTTCCCTTCCTTCTTTCTTTCCTGGTTTCCTTTCTTCCTTCCTTCCTTCCTTCCGTCTTCTCTTCCTCCTTCCTTGACCCGAAGACAGCACAGGGATTAAGACCATGGAAACAGACAACAAATTGACAAACTTGCAGAAAAAATCTTTCAATGAATAGTCAGCCTGGCAGGTTTTTACCCATCAATGGTTTTTAATCTGAAATGGAGCAAATTCAGCTACAAGAGCGGCCTGGGGTTGATTTACACTTAATATTTAAAGTGATATAGTACTAAGTGTGATACTGAGTGTCATCTACAGTGTAGGCCTACTAAAAGAAACAAAATAATCAAATCATCAGATCATTTATAAACCATTTACTGTAAACACGTTATCTACTATATTTTTGGTTTTAAATAAACTGCAACAACAATTTGAAGTGGAACAACAACAATTAAGTGCAACAACAAAGTGAAAACAGAAACTAGAACTATAATTAAAATCACTCAACTTAGATAAACAGAACCTCGTCAATATGTTCTCCATTTAAGAATACTAGACTAGACTAGACTACTCTAGTCTGTTAACATAATATTGTTTATGTAATAATATTAATTGTGTTTTTGTACAATAACATACCTTTGATAATGTATGAATCATCACTCACACATACATTTTTTTTTATTTATTTTTTGTTTAACTCTTGGGTGCCCCCTAGTGGTCACGGGGCTAAGCAGCCGCTTAGTTCGCTTATGCTTTGGGCCGACTCTGTTCTCTTGTTCGTTTTAAAGTAATTTTACTAAAAGTTATGTTGTATAAAGAATTGATTAGCTTTCCATATACTCCTGAAGTGGAGTTGCAACCTTTAACTTGTTTCCAGGCGTTATAATTGTGTCCTTTGCGTAATCATGGACTAAGATCTAAACCCTTTTGCTTCATGAATCATTTCTCTCCTGATGTCTGATCTTTTCTAGGTCAGTGCCCCTTCAGACGGGGAATTAGGGGTCCATGCTTTTGAAAAGTCATGTATACGGCCTTCACAGACATATGGGAGACCATAAAAGCCCATATTTCAGACAGCTCTCTCAACCACTACCATAAAACTCCAAATGAGGGAACATATTTTGAAAGCTATAATTCCATCCACACTGTAAAATTTCACAGATCTTTTCTGAATCAGTGCTGAGATACAGAGAAGCTGCTCAGATCACATGCTGCTACTTGACACGCAGCTCACAAAGAAACATATTAGTTTTTCCTGTTAATATTTAGCACATCATACCTGGCTCATTAGTGAGCTCAGGGCTGGTCTGGGGCTTGTTTTCTACTTTCGACAGAACCGTCAAGATCAACTCTCTCTATTTCCTTAAAAGGTTGACATTGGTGATGTGTATCTTCATATTTCTCTCAATGAAATTTTAACTTGTATTTACCTTAGTACTACTACATTTTACTTTCTCCCTGTACTCTGTTTCACTTTTGTGCATACATGGGATGTTAGTTGACTGATAAGCTCAATTTCTTATAGGAGAATTTCATCTAATCCCTCATTTCTCCTTTAAGGAGGAGTATTAGGGCCAGGCAGGAGAAAAATAAAAAATAATATTTTAAAAAGCAAGATTTTTTTTTCATTATGCACTTCAAGAAACAAGTCGAAATGTCGAGAAAAAAGTCAAAATGTTGAGAAAAAAGTCGAAATGTCGAGAATAATGTTGAAGTATAATTTCGAGAATAATCTCAAAATTTCGTGAATAAAGTGGAAATGTTGAGAAAATAGGCAAAATTTCGACTATTCTTTTTTTTTTTTTTTTTTTCACCTTGTCTGCACACATATTAATGATTGATACCATGACGGTAGAAACCAAAAGTATATATATGTGCATTATTACTATATTTAATATATATACATATATATACGCACACATATGCGTACACATACATAAATATACACATACAAACCCAGTGTTTTTTTTTTTTGTTTTATGTGTGTGTGTGTGTATGTATATGATCATGCGTGTGTGTGTGTGTGTGTGTGTGTGTGTGTGTATGCATGTGACTAAGTGACTATATGTGTGTGTGTGTGTGTGTGTGTGTGTGTGTGTGTGTGTGTGTGTGTGTGTGTGTGTGTGTGTGTGTGTGTGTGTGTGTGTGTGTGTGTAATAAACCAAACAAAGTTCCACCTGAAGTTTCGACTGGTTTCGAAAAATTTCGACTATTCTTAAAACTGCATTTCAACATTAATCTCGACTTTTCGACTTTTTTTTTGACATTTCGACTTTTTTCTCGAAGTGCACAATAAAAGAAATGTGTTGTTTTGTTGAGAAGTGTCCCTTGTTTTTTCATTATTGTTTTTGTTTGTTGTCAACAAATTAGAGATTAATGTTGAAGTACAATTTCGAGAAAAAAGTCAAAATTTCGTGAATAAGGTTGAAATGTTGAGAAAAAAGGTGAAATTTCGATATTATTCTCGACATTTCAACTTTTTTCTCAAAATTGTATTTCAATATTAATCTCGACATTTCGACTTTTCTTGAAGTGTACAATAAAAAAAAAAATATATATATATATATATTTTTTTTTTTTTCTCTTGCATGGCCCTGATACTCTTCCGTACTCTTAACCATGGACTGAAGAGGAAACATAAGCACTGCACTCACTAATTATTTCTCAGGTTATGTCTACAAGACGTGAACGTTCATTTGGGCATGTGTAATACTCCAAATCACACACTCATGCACTCACACTATTTTGAGGGCATGAGTCGATTCGTACTGACAATTATGCTGCTGTGCAGAACTCTGCAAGTACCTGAGTGGTGGACAGAGTTCAGAACACTGAAGGGGCCACTTCATTCCTCTCCATCTTGTCAATGTAATGGATGTGGTGAGACAGAGAGGATGGCAGTTTATATTTGGAACCAAAAATGGTGAAACTTATTTTGTCATTAAAAAAAGGGATATATTAGATCATGACAAGGAGAATTGGATTCATTTTGTTTCGAAATGATGATGGACAAAAAGACAAATCTTGGCTGAAATAAGTCAGTTCAACCCAGTCTCACATAAAAACGTACCCTGCCTACGTTGGTCCAAAGTGCAAAAACGTAGAGGGGTTACAATAATAGCCCTTGAATTGTATAACTGTATTCGTTTTGCGCCCAAGTCCCGTGACTTTCAAGATTCTGGCCGTGACACCAAAAAACATGGCAGACATTTATCATTTTTTAGTGAAAAAAATCAATATTTTGAGTTAGTTTCTGCATAAAAATGCGTTTTGATTACATTTCTATCGAGAAATATATATTTTACTTTCATAATATTCACTCAGTGAATGTACATAATCACTCGCTTGCTCGTTGTTGCGAAGTTGTTTCAGATCTCGCCAGAATAATGTAAAATGGTAATTTTTTGGTTGCTGGACGGCAACCTGATTATTCACTGAGTGAATATTATGAAAGTAAAATATATATTTCTCGCTAGAAATGTAATCAAAACGCATTTTTATGCATAAATATAAATATATATTGATTTGTTTCACTAAAAAATTAGAAATGTCTGCCATGTTTTTTGGTGTCACAGCCACGTGACTTGGACGCAAAACGAATAGTCAGAAAAATGTAACAGTTATACAATTTAAGGGCTATTATTGTAACCCCTCTACGTTTTTGCACTTTGGACCAACGTACTGTAGGCAGGATACGTTTTTATGTGAGACTGGGTTGGTCAGTCAGCTGGCTGAGGCAGCCGACGAAGAAACTTTTCCGTCTTCATTTCCATGTATAAGACACTAGAATGTACTCACCGAAGTACGTATTTGTAACAAAACCATAGGAATTGGACAGTAAGTGAGGTTTCAGACTGTTTGGGTCATAGAAACTCAAGGACGACATAATTGTTGCTGCAACAGGAGTGCAGGAGTTTTAATTTGGGCCAAATGTTGAAGCAAAGACAAATGTTGGCAAACTATTAATAATTCATTTAGCAAAAATTCTAGCAGTAAAAGTAAAGTCACACAATCTACATGTAAGAAAAAGTGAATAAACACAAATACATGTAAACTTTACGGAAGAGTATTACGGCCAGGCAGGAGTAAAAAATATATATATATTTTAGAGGAGGAAGATTTTTTTTCATTATGCACTTTGAGAAAAATACGAAATGTTGAGAAAAAAGTCGAAATGTCGAGAAAAAAGTCGAAATGTCGAGATTAATGTTGAAGTACAATTTCTAGAAAAAAGTTGAAATGTCGAGAATAATGTAAAAAAGTCGTGAATAAAGTTGAAATGAGAAAAAAGGCAAAATTTCGACTTTATTCTTGAAATTGCATTTCAACATTAATCACGACATTTCGACTTTTTTCTCGAAGTGCACATTAAAAAAATTTGTTGTTTTGTTGAGAATTGTCCCTTGTTTTTTCATTATTATTTTTTGTTTGTTGTCTGTTAAATGTGGGTTTATGCCTGAGGTCATTTTGCCGAATCTAAAGATGTTAAAGATGTTTACATATGAAGCCAAGAGAGCGGGAATGACATTTGTATGTAAATGCAACATGTTCAAATCAATAAAGCCATTGTTGCAAAAAATTTCTTTAGGAATTGCAGAGTTGTATTATTCATTTGCCTTGTAATGGCCACCATTCCAACATGTCTTTTATTATCTTTTTCTTTTGAATCACTGCCTACATCGCTCCATAAAAGGTGCATAAGTTGCTTTGCCTTAGTGATCCGCACACAAAGTCTGTGACAGATAAGGTGAAATGAGGCGAAGATAAACTTTTAGTTCAGATAAAATATCAGACAGTTGATTTAAGATACAACTCAGTGAGAAGTTCTGTATTTCAAAAAGGTGCTACTTGGCAGCTCGGTGAAATTTCAAAAGGCCATGTCCTTGCCGAACAATGGGAGTGGAATATTGAGTCTGGCCCCGTTACAAATTCAACTTTTCTTTTTCCTTTACAGCTTTAGATAATGTTCATTGATCTGTGAAATTATGACCTACCATTAGAAAACCCAGCACATAATTTAGACTGTCTGAACACTCAATCACTGAGCTGAAAAGTCAAAGCCCAAACGGTATTTACATCACAATGTACCACATTGAGTTAGATGGAGAGGTGTGTTAGAGATCCTTAACAATCGTAGACGCCGTCAGGTTTTTCTGTAGGCATTGTTATGATTAAAAATGCCAAGTTAATCTCATCTCAGTGGACTGAAATCATTGCAAACATCTCATTCCAGTCAGTGCACTCATCTTTTAGCATTAAATCTTAAATGCTTATTGACTAATGCGAGTGATCGAACGAGGACTGCTGCCATTTATAATGCAGGGCCGACACCAGTGATGGGATGTGAACTGCATAGAAGTGCCAGTACAATAAAATGCAAGATATGCATCAGACCCTGACTTTGGAAACTGACTGTGTTCAGTATCTTTGCATTTCGCTCTGCTACAGCATGTATAATGTAGAAGGTGTGTGTGGTGCTGGTGGTGAAATCATATCACTGACTACGTTTACATGCAGTCAAAATTGGGGTTAAGGTCAATATTCCGGTTACTGAAACATTGGGAATAATCTGTTTCCAGTTTTTTGCGTGAGCAAACAGGGTTATCCCTGTTTACATGGTAATTAATCATTTGGGATATCTGGATCAAACCAGCGACGCACGGAGAACATCATGAAGCAATTCCTGTCATTTCCGCTTCTTCCTGTATCCAAATGCAAAACAATAACAACAACAGCAGCATGGCAGATAATGAACAACCCAGTTGTTGAGACATTGTAACACCGTTGCAGACGTGGGGCCCCCGCTGGTGTGGTGAGGACCCAGATGCAGGAGAGCGAGAGGCAGGAGTTCAACAAAAAAGGGTTTATTTTACAAAAACCAAAAGCACTGCTTGGCAGGATCAAAAGTCACACAAAACAGGGATTCGAAAAACTGGAGATAAAAACTTGGCAGGACACATGGAGGAAGGAAACAGGACCGAACCACAAGGAGCAAGGGAAAGACAAGACCAGATATACACAAGGGGGTAACGAGACACAGGTGTGAACAATCAGGGCAGATGGAAGACAGCCGGGGCAAAACAGAAACACAAACTGGGGGAAATGTCACACACTGGCACCAGCTTCCTCTCCCCTACAGGGCCCTGTTGTGCAACTCAGGTAGCTTGGCTGTCCAGTTATCGAAGGGTTATTAATAATTTTATTAATAATTATTAATAATTAATAAAGTTGACTATTTATCAAATTGAATGACCAATATGATAAATAAAATCCTCGGGGCACCACCCTGGGCCTTAATCCAGGGAAATGATAACTTTTAACAGCAGAAAATCAGTCTCAAAATAGGGATTATCCACCAGAACACAGTAAGAGCTGTTATTACTGGTGAATAATGTTGAAGGCGTGCAGATTCGAGCACTGGCTCTGCTTAAACAATCAGTTTGTGACCAAATCTTGCATGAAATAACGACAACCAATCATTAAAAATCAATCAGAATTTATTTACATACGGGTATCAAAGATGATAAACGCAACACCCCAAATAATTCTGATGGCACACTACGTATTATAACCATTAATTAACTAGAAAAACAACAATCGATAAACATGAAATGAAAGTTAAATGCATGGAATGAAAAAAAAGAAATCAAAGCAATAACCAAGATGATTAAGAACATCTACGGTGTAAAACATTGTGGCTGCATAAAGATGGCTGCGGTTTTTAAAGACGGCGGGACTGTAACCACGCCACGTGCAATTAGAACGGGTGGTGATCCCGGTGTTTAAACCGTGATCAACTGGCCAAACGGCGCTTTAAAACATGAATGACTAGCAGAAAGTGGTGACTGCAAATTAATGACAACAGTCATGATAATGATGCTGATGTAATCTCAGCTCTGAACACAGATTTAGCTCTGAAAACGCTCTTAAGTTACTGATGACCCAGGTATCACGACTTCACACAGTTCTGAACCGCTCTTAGTCCTACTGATCACTGCTCCCGGGCTCACGTCTCCTCTGGGATCCGGATCGGGTGCCTGTGGGTTTTGTCAACTGGGGCCGTCTCTTCTCCTGAAACGGATTAGACAGCGGCGGGGCCGCCTCGTGCCGGGCCGTGGTTCCGGACCAAAACGGAGGCTCACACGCATTCCTAGGCGCGGCGGGGGACCGGTCTCTCCTGTCGTGCTTCCCTGCTCGCCGGTCGCCGACGCGCGGCCGTCCAGGCCCCGGGAAAGCTCACAACCGGGCGAGACGCCGGCCGTCCATCCCAATCACTGCGCGGTCAGCAGACAGGGGGCTCGGAGCGGGGAGGGGGGCTTCAGTCGGAGCGTTCAGTCGCAACTGTGTCCCGATCTGATTGCCGGGAGTGCGTGGGCGTCGGGAGTTCGGATCTGCAAACTTAAAGAGGAACAGAGTTTAGTGAGAGGTCGGAGCCTCCCGGAGACCGCGGTTCCGTGGACCGCAGGTCCAACGGAGCGGCCCGATCCGAAGCGGGCCTTACATCTCCCCCCAACCGGGGGGAGAAAAGGAGATGGGACCTTTGGCCCGGAGCCAGAAGGTCCAGCTGCTCAGGATGAGAGGTGGTGTGGAAGAGAGTGAAGAAGGGGGCAGCTGCAGGGTTTTGATCCTACGCGCGCTGCGGTGACGTCATCAGTGCCTCGTTTGTGATTGGATGCGCGCTGCTTGTAGGCGCCGCCCCATCCCGCAAGGCCTGCTGGGATTGTAGTTCATGGCACAGCGGCACATTAAAGCGGGGTTTCAGGAAAAGGGGGGTTGCTGGTATTTGTAGCTTTTGGGTCTGTTCCAAGAAGCAGTCCCCCCTCTGAGGCCTGGTTTTCGGGCTCTGCTGCGTCCGGCTTTGATCTGGGCCAATGCAGCGGGGGTCGTAAACGGACTATCTTGAGCCAGGCCGAGATAACCAGAAGTTAGCAGCAGGGGGTCATAAACTTACTATCTCGAGCCAGGCCAAGATGACCAGAAGTTGGCAGCAGGGGGTCATAAAACTGACTTCAGGAAGAAGGGCCAAACTCTGGCTTTACTGGTCTTCATAATCACAAAATTTTCATACATTTATAAGTCCAGAGTTCACATGGGCATATGGGCGACGCCCAACAGCCCACACATTTGAAGTGGCCTCACCACAGACTTGAACCACGGGAATGCCATATGGGGTAATTTCCAACTTACTAATATTCATGCCGAATGCCTGAGAACAGCATTTGGCCACAGATCACATCTGACTGTAAATACCCCTTATTGCTTTTTTTCTTTCACCTTTGGCTTGTTGATTCTTGCCTTTTGTACTTTGAACTTACTGTATAAAAAGTCATGATTTCAGCCATTCTGCGTCAGCACACCAACCCAGACACGATCTGCGTAAGTCTGCTCACCGCCGGTTTATTGAATAAAACTCACTACACCACAGCAGACATCTGGACTGGATTTGATATTATTCTTCAACACAGTAGAAGTCGTTTTGTTTCTTGGCCCTGTAGTTCTCCTTTTCCAGCGTCTTCCAGCGGAGCTTGATCTGGTCTGGTGTTCATACAAATCCTGCTTCGTGCAACTTTTCCCTCACCTTTTTGTAAATCTGGCTATCCCGGTACTTTCTACCGTCTACAAATGCCAAAATGTTCATATCTTTTATTACATTTATGAAGTGATTAATCTCCTCCTGGTCTTGCGCTTCTCCGTGTTTATAAGAACTTCCTGGACTCAAAAGACCAAGATTCCTTGCGAAAAGAAAATGCGCAGAAAACAAATTCCTGTTCCTTTTGATGGGGAAATCCCGTTTGGCGTTTACATGACCCAATATTCTGTTAGAAAAGGAGTAACCCATGGGTCATTTTCGGGTTTTTAAAAACCGGAATATGAGCAAATTCCGGTTATTCAAAGGGGTTATTGGTGTTTACATGGATTATTGCTAATATTCCGGTTAGAAAAGGGTTTTTGACTGAATTGAAACATAGTCAGTGAAATATAATCACTGATTTTATACATCTATCAAAGGCTCACAATGGAGTTTTTGAAAGGAGTGTTTTAAGGTCGTATTCTACATTCCAAACATGTGTAGGGAAAGGTACAGTACGATTCACTCGACTGAATCGCTGGCTCTGATTGGCATCTGTCCTCTGCCAGGGAGAGTTACTGATTAACATGACAAACAGGGTCCTAAATTCTTCTTGAACCTTTGCCGAATCGCTCACATCATGATAAGGGATGAGATTGATCCTGAGTTCATCTCCTTGCAGTCGCCACCCTTCCAGTGATCCTTATAATTGCTGCAAGGGTGCAATATTATATTTGGACAACATCCAGCCGAGGCAGTCGGGAGAGCTACCGCACCTTTGCATTTTTAATGTGACCCCTGAAGCATTTAGTTGAGTCTTTGCATTAAGGCTATTTGTTTTTAATCGATGCACAAATTGAAATCATTGATTTGGGATGGAGGTCAAAGGGGATGACAAATTGCTTTTCCTTAAACATGTCATCACCTCACATTAATATTATTATCATCCTCCCAAGCATGCATACGATTAACCTCAGTGCATTCTTCAGTCGTGTTCATCCTTTAACTTTACTTTAAAGCAAAAAAAAAATGTAGTGCTCTTCCACAAGAATGTCCTTTTACTCTAGTACAAAGATGTCCTGAATCCCTTCTTACCAAAACATCATCGACAGTTGGATTTAGCAAAACTACAATGTTAAGGTATGAAGAGCTGTTATATTTCAAACACAAAAAGGCCTCACTGCTCAGCTGTTTCTTTGATGGATAAAAGTAAAGTGCAAACCAGAAATATGAATAGAAGTGCAAATAACATTAAAGCTGCAAGCAGCGATGAACGGTCCTCCACCCTCGTGCACGTTCAGGCTGCAGTGGAAGCTTGTATGACTTGATGTAGATTCTTCAGAACTGGACATTTAGTGGATGAAACCACCCACGACTCTCTATATCAAACCATTCAAAAGTTATGGCAGAAAGTAGGAACTATCAGATATCGACCAATCAGATGAAGGGGCGGGGCTAATTTGCACCAATTACGTTCAAGGACCCAAAACCGAGTCCGATGACACCACCCACGACTCTTTATGTCACACCATTCAAAAGTTATGGCAGAAAGTAGGAACTATCAAATATGGACCAATCAGGTGCGCTTTTTGGCGTCTATCGTCGCCACGGTAACGCTTTTGACTGAGAAAAGTAATGCGTTTCGTCGCAGGATGGAGACGCACATTTTGATGTATAACACAGAACACTGAAGCGGCTGAAGAAATGGCATAAATTTCGCCAAAATGACACGATTAATTCAAAATGACCGACTTCCTGTTGGGTTTCGGCCATGGTGCCAAGAGACTTTTCTTTAAGTTGCGACATGATACAGGTGTGTACCGATTTTCGTGGGTGTACGTCAAACCGTATTGTGGGGCTTGAGGCTTTTCGCCAAGCCTGGTTTGGTGCAAAATTTGGTGACTTTTGGGGCACGTTTAGGGGGAAAAAAGGCCCTCCTTTCGCCGGAAGGATAAAGAATAAAAGAAATTCCTACAGATACAATAGTGCCTTCGCACTGTCAGTGCTCGGGCCCCACCTCAACATGCTGAACCCTGAGTGCACGTTTATAAACCCTTAGTTGGTCTTCCTCCCTGCCGGTTATCTATATAAAGAAAGATGTTCAGAGAAGGATAAACATTCTCAAGCAATATCCCGTCGGTCATACAGAGTATGGTTTTCAGCTTTTGCTCTAAGTGCTTCTGGCAGGGAAGCTCAGACCTCTACATGCCTGAGTAGCAGTCTGCTGGATCGCATATAGAGCAGCTAAAAGCTGGGAAAAGGCTTCTTCATGAGATGACCCAGCTCCATTCAGCCAGTGTCTCAGTCTGCATTAGACACTAATGAAACTATCAAGGAGGAAATGAGGTCATTTCCAAACAGAGGCTCCCAAACAGCCACATCTCTGGTGTCACAGTCGTGTCTTGTTTTTAACCCACCAAACTGATGGAACTGGTAATATGTATGAGTCTAGCTAAAACTAGTCCTTATCAGGAGCAGATTTTGAATATCAAAATCCTCCAGCCTTCTTTGAGTGCATGTAATCAGTAATTAACTTGAAAGCTGTTATGTATGATGTATGATTTAACAGACATTGGCTGACAAATTTGGTTTCTTAACCTATTCTTTAAGAAAAGGAGCAGAGCCAGTTTGTCTGGAGCAGGGGTCAGCAACCCAAAATGTTTTAGAGCCATATTGGACCAAAAACAAATATGTCTGGAGCCACAAAAAATTAAGAGTCTCGTATCAGCCTTAGAATGAAAGCAACACATGCTGTATGTATCTATATTAGTTAGAACTGGGTACTCGGCTGCAAATGTAGCTGTTTCCATATGACTCTTTTTGTTACGCGAATCTACGGAAGAGTATTAGAGCCAGACAGGAGAAAAATAAAAATAATATTTTAGAGGAGGAAGATTTTTTTTCATTATGCACTTCGAGAAAAAAGTCGAAATGTCGAGATTAATGTTGAAGTACAATTTTGAGAAAAAAGTCGAAATTTTGAGAAAAAAGTCAAAATGTCGAGAAAAAAGTCAAAATGTTGAGAAAAAGGTAAAAATGACGAGAAAAAAGTCAAAATGTTGAGAAAAAAGTCAAAATGTCGAAATGTCGAGATTAATGTTGAAGTACAATTGCAAGAAAAAAGTCAAAATGTCGAGAAAAAAGTTGAAATGCCCGAGATTAAAAAGGAAAGGAAAAAGGAAGAAAGAAAGAGAAAAAAAGGTCAAACATTTTTGAAAAAGCTCCAGGAGCCACTAGGGCGGCGCTAAAGAGCCGCAGGTTGCCGACCCCTGGTCTGGAGGAAATCCACCGATGTCTTCAGACTCCCAAAAGCCTGGGTGGGCAAGTCACGGACGATCATAACCCTCCTCCGAAAGCAGAGTTCAGGGGGCAGAACTTTCCATTTTGGCACCTTATGCATTAATAAAATTCAACTTTCACCAGAAAATATATTAAAAAAAAATCTTTCATTAGTTTCTCCCTCAATGTTTCCTGGTATTTTAGTTACGTCTCTATTTATCCAACCTGAAAAATGAATTTTACCTCAGTTCAAATCAAATTAAGTCAAAGGTTACAGAGATTCAAATTCATAACACAGTTGTCCTAATTTAGAATTTCCTTTTCTTTTCAGAAAGTGATCACGGTGACATAAGTTATAACATTTGAATACTAAACATTGCTATCATGCACCATGTTGAGCTTCAAGGTTGGCTTCGCGGCGGCCCTGACAGCTTCTGAATGCTAAAGCCTGAGACGCTGCTAAATGCTGCTTTCACTGTTAACAGCAGAAGGGATATGTACATCCAATTTACTCTCGTTGAATTCAGTTCAAACCACAATCTTCTGGCCCCACGTGTACTTTCTTCCACGGGGAGGGTTGAGCTTGCCAATATCAAATAGAACTGACTTTGGAACTGCTGGAGATAGAGCAACAGATAGCTGCCGCCGCCCATCGCTGCACATTTATTCTGATCACATCACTTTAAGCAATCCTTTATTTTCCGAGAGGTAATCAGCATGTCTATTTGGGTTAGAGATGTTTAGGAATCAGAAAGATGATTTTCATTTTTTTCTACCTCTGCTCCTTCCACTAAGCCTGTAGTGAAAATAATGTTCACTTTAAGCCCCGGGGAAGAGAGAAGAATAGCTACAGCAGCAGACAGATTAGTTCCATGACACAGAATATACTGATCCCTCCATCACAAAACTCAAAAGAGCCCCAACTGTCTCATCAACTCCCACACTTTCACACTAACTACAGAAAAGCTTTCCGCATAACCGCAGGACAAATATGACTTAGGACCTTATTAGTTGGTTTGTTTTAGGCAGATCCACTGCTGGGTTTGATCGGCCATCCAAGTATATCCTGGCTCAGGACTGAGCTTCAGCATTATCACCGTGTTGGTCACAAAATAAAGACACGTGGAAATTCAATAGTTGGAACATTGTTCTGGATCAATGATGAAAGTTTAGGTCCATCAGCAAGATGTCCCAGCGGGCTAAATCCCAACAAGTTCAGTGTTGATATTCCAGTGGGAATTTACACTTTGAAATTTGAAAGGGGCTGGACCCTCCACTACTCTGGAGTTGCCCAGGGTGAGAGGCGGCGGGCTGGTGTGGGCTTGGTTATAGCCCCCCAGCTCAGTCGCCATGTGTTGGAGTTCACCCCGGTGAACGAGAGGGTCGCTTCCCTGCGCCTTCGGGTCGGGAAACGGTCTCTCACTGTTGTTTGTGCCTACGGGCAGAACAGCAGTGCGGAGTACCCGGCCTTCTTGGAGTCCCTGGGAGGAGTACTTGATGGTGCTCCAACTGGGGACTCCATTGTTCTACTGGGGGACTTCAACGCTCACGTGGGCAATGACAGTGATACCATTTACATTCACCTTATCTGCAAATTTAGATTTACTTCTACATCAAATTATTTGTCTTCACAAATGAAAACTCAGTAAAAAGATTTTCTCTGTTCCCAGCCAAGAAGGTTCATACTGAAGGGGCCAGGATGCTGCATTTGTACCACAGCATAAATGTTGCTGGGTGGCTGGTGTTACAACACACACTGGATGGTTGGACATATTAAGTGGGATTCATTGTTGTGTGGTTTAAAACATTATACTGGTAGTATTAACAGTTAGGATAATATAAATATAGATAATAACCTTAACAATGGAGATATGTCAAGTTAAAGAGGGATTAGCACCTGAAATTACTACTACTAGTAGTAGTAGTAGTAGTAGTTGAGTAGTTTAGCAATGATCTAAAATGATGGACTTGTTTGAAACAGATGTTTATTTAATATGTTTGGGGGAAAAAAGGTGATCAAAATAATGTTTTTGTCCATAAACTTAAAGGTATTCTATGCAACAAATCCCTGATCCCTGATCAGCTAGCAAGATTTGAAAGAGGCACCTCTAAGCCCCCCCCATTCGGTCCGAATGATATGGATTGGTCCAGGTCCAGGAAGGGAAAGAACCAATTAGATGTCTTCATTTTAAACCACGCCCCCCCGCCCTGTCCCATGCGCGCACTCGCTTCCAGCCCCCCGTGTCCACTTCCCACGGGTCCTCCTGGGCTCACAGTGTCCCAGTGTAACCCCCTCCCTCCCTCCCTGCCACGGACCCCAGTATATAGATATTATGTACTGGTAGTTATTTCCAGATCGGGTCGGTCCCGCTGTGTGTGACCGGGGTGCTGCTGCTGCTGCTGCTCTCTGCAGCAGCAGCGAGTGGGGACACGTGAACAGCCACAGCCGTGAAAAGCCGCAGCAGCTCCAGCTCGGAAGCTGTATGGGGTCCGTGGGGATGTAGGCGTCTCACGGCGAGAGCGGAGAGCGCAGGTGCACGGCACGGTGCCATGCCGTCTCTGTTGCCGCAGCTACGCCGTGGCTTTAGAGCCTGCAGCGCACCGCAGCGCTGCCGTGCCGTTCACCGGCGCTCTCCGGGATGGAGCCGCCGGTGGGCAAGATGCACGTTTGGGTGGGCACAGCCCCCCCCTGCCCCCTCTAAAACAGGCCTCGCTTACAGGTGAATGAGACATGGGGTAGTTTTGCTGTAAATGTGCTGTCCAAAATGTTTAATAATCGTATGCGCGTTCGTGTTTGTGGGGGCGTGGCTTCGGACGGAGCGCTCGTGGGTGGGGGCGGGGGGGCTTAGAGGAAGCGCCACTTTCAAATCTAGCTCTAGGAAGTTGCATAGAATAACTATAAACCTCATTAGAAGAAAGAAGAAGAAAAAAAGAATTTATTTTCAGATAATCAAAATATAGATAATAACCTTAACAATGGAGATATGTAAAGTTAAATAGGGATTAGCACCTGAAATTACTACTACTACTACTACTACTACTACTAGTAGTAGTATTGAGTAGTTTAGCAATGATATAAAATGACGGACTTGTTTGAAACAGAGGTTTATTATATTGTGTTTGGGGGAAAAAAGGTGATCAAAATAATGTTTTTGTCCATAAACCTCATTAGAAGAAAGAAAGAAGAAGAAAATAATCTATTTCCCCATATTTCCTCCCTCACGTTTCCTGGACTGCCTGGCTTCATGCCCTCATGCAGAGATGCCAACATCTGTCTGCTGGATTTGCTTCTGGATCAGAACCACGTCGTGCGCCTGTGGGCTCAGACACGCTGGCAGACAGGAAGCTCAATACGCTGCCCTGGTGTCTGAGTGATGCGGGACATTTTTGAAAATCGCTGATTTGGACCAACTAAATTGGTTTTGGCTTCTCAGGTGAGCAAACAGTCCTGGATGTCTGCTCTCCGTTGCAGTAATGATATTGAATCGATTTGTCCTTCATCTTGTTAGTCAGATAATTGATTCGGTTTAAAGCGGACATACCTCAATATCTTTGTCATTAGGTTGTGAAATTAATTAGATTTGTTGCAAACTGGTGACGTTTCACACCGCAGCTTTTATCTGGGCTTTTGTGTCCTGCAGATTTATGCAAAATAACTGGTGGAATGATGCAAACCTCTATTTGACATAACTATAGCATAAACCTTTCCACATCTCGATATAAGTATCAGACCCGTCTGTTGTATTTCAAACATTTCTAATAAAATCAATTTGACTAGTAAAAGAATAATAATTAAAGCTGCAAGCAGCGATGAACAGTTCCTCCACCCTTGTGCACGTTCAGGCTGCAGTGGAAGCTTGTATGACTTAATGTAGATTCTTCAGGCCTGGACATTTAGTGGATGAAACCACCCACGACTCTCTGTATCAAACCATTCAAATGTTATGGCAGAAAGTAGGAACTATCAGATATTGACCGGGAAGAAGGGGTGGGGCTAATTTGCAGCAATTATGTTCAAGGACTCAAAACCATGTCCGATGACACCACCCACGAGCCTTTATGTCAAACCATTCAAACGTTATGGCAGAAAGTAGGAACTATCAAATATGGACCAACCAGTCGCCACGGTAACACTTTTGACTGAAACCAGGACTGAAAATAATGCATATTTTGATGTATAACACACTTGGGTGCACGTTACAGTTCGGGCAAAGAAGTGGCCGAAGAAATGGCATAAATTGCGCCAAAATTACATTATATTAATTGAAAATGGCCGACTTCCTGCTCGGTTTTGGCCATGGTGCCAAGAAACTTTTCTTGCGACAAGTTATGACATGATACAGGTGTGTAGCGATTTTCGTGCATGTAGGTCAAACTGTATTCTGGGGCTTGAGGCACAAAGTTTTCTAGGGGGCGCTGTTGAGCCATTAGGCCACGCCCATTAATGCAAACCATTAAATATCCAAATTTTTCGCCAGGCCTGGCTTGTGTGCAAAATTTGGTGACTTTTGGGGCATGTTTAGAGGGAAAAAAAGACCCTGATTTCGTCGGAAGAAAAAAAAAAAAAAGAAAACGAGGGAAAAAAAATAATTCATACAGATACAATAGGGCCTTCGCACTGTCAGTGCTCGGGCCCTAATAATGTGTTTGACTTCAATTTTCAGTATTATTTTGCAACCATAAAAAAAAAGCAACGTAAAACACTGACTGCTTCCATTGGGCTTCAATGCATCTACCTGTGAGCTCTGCACCAGCCAACCGTCGGAATCTTAGTAGTTTAGTTGTAAAAGTCACAATTTAATGAAATAAGTGAAGAAAAAAAGCTTAAAAGTTAAACCTTTTAATCTGTGTATTACAATTCAGGCTTTGTCCAACGTTGCCTATTTCCCATCACACTGAGGAATCTCATTTGCTTTTATAAAAGTGGAATAAGAGCAGATATGGCGTTATCTGGTTTTTGGAGAGCATTTTTAGTTCTGGACTTATTTGTTTGTTTAGCTGCAACTTCCCACGGCTTTTCGGTTCTATATTATACTTTTAAAGAAGAAGCCAAGGCTCGTCTGTGATGCTATCTTGCATATTATTCCACCTAGTTTCTCTCTTCTTAAAAGAGTCAGAAATAACTTGAAAAGAACAGATCTGAGTGAAACCCCAATAACAGTTTGGACAGTCATTATACTTTACAGCATCTGCTGCTATCACCGATAATCAGCCTCACTAAATTTACACAAAACCTCCAGGAGAGAATTTAAGGCAAGGCAAAGGCAAGTTTATTTGTATAGCACAATTCAATACAAGGTAATTGAAAGTGCTTTACATAATAAAAAGCACAAGTTGTTAAAAAGTAAGGGCAGTAGAGTACAGCAGGTACATCTCATTCTTACAATGGCAAGAATTATGTTTCTATACGGTCAAAACGTACAAAGACCGGGTCAAATACAGTTTTACAAAAGTAATCTGTAACAATTCGTACGGTGAATTAAGCCAATTTGACTATTCTATGCCACAATGCCTGTTTCCAGGTCTTATTTCACACAACTGACGAGAATTACGTTTCTATACGGTCCAAACGAACAAAGATCAGGTCAATAACTTAAGAGTTGTCAGATATATATTAGAACCAAGGCTCAATGGTCATCTGCATTATTGCACTTTAAAGCTTTTCTTTATTGATTCTACTTCCCAGGCCTGTATTTATACACAGAATAATGACATATTTCCGGTGTTTGGAGCCAGCATCATGTAGGCATTCGTGGAACTGCAGCTGTTTGGTCATAACAAAGCTATAGAGGGTCTGCATTGACGTCACTTCCCCTGAGTGACAAAACATCAGCAAAAATGGCTTCAACTAGTGGAGAAGACGGGATAACAGCCGATTATGGGCTTAAATTTGCGTCAGTTGGACTTGACAGTGACCCGTACAGTTACCCCAAGAACCAGTGGTCCATGGACATTAATATTTGGTACAGTTACCAAGAACCAGTGGTCCATGGACATTAATATTTGGTACAGTTATCAAGAACCAGTGATCCATGGACATTAATATTTGGTACAGTTACCCCAAGAACCAGTGGTCCATGGACATTAATATTTGGTACAGTTACCAAGAACCAGTGGTCCATGGACATTAATATTTGGTACAGTTACCAAGAACCAGTGGTCCATGGACATTAATATTTGGTACAGTTACCAAGAACCAGTGGTCCATGGACATTAATATTTGGTACAGTTACCAAGAACCAGTGGTTCATGGACATCAATATTTGGCCATGAATCCAGTTTCCTGATATTTATATGTACTTAATTTCTACGCCGGGGAAATAAACGAAGCAAAGCTTGAAGGCATACAAAGGTCTTGACGCTTGGTCCGACTTCAAGGCAGGATTTGTTGTAGAAATTAAAGTGATGAGGACACCGAACTTTATGATTTGACCGTTTAACGTTAGATACCCAAAAATCCAACATTACCTGATACAAAATGGGAACCTCAAATCCACGTTTCGGTGCCTGGAATCCAGTTGTTTCTGTGAATTGCAGCGATCCATTTTATCTCTCTTAAGGTGATTTTTCGGCAGTCTGTAAAACGATAACTCTGATTTCTCGCTAAATCTATGAGTACAGTCGATCGCACAACAGCTCTTTCCCATTTTAGATGTTTTCCAGTTGCTCAAACTGAAAGTTTACGCTGCTAATCAGTCTTTCTGCCACTCAATCTTTCTGACACTCAGTCTTTCTGCCACTCAGTCTTTCTGACACTCAGTCTTTCTGCCACTCAGTGGGGGAAACCCGCTGTGAAGTCGCATCTGTGACGTCATGCGCATTCCCTCTATTCCTTGTTGTCTTTGTGCTGTTGTTGTTTTGCATGGCAGTAAAAAAAAAACTGCTTACTATAAAACATGATTAATAATCAGAAACGTTATTGACTCATAAAGAGAATGTCTGTAGCTCAGGATAGAAGGCGCTTGTCCTTCGGTTGTTTGAAAGGTTGGTCGTCCGATTCAAGTTCTTCACTGAGTTTAACTTCACTAATGTCATCGTTAATGAACGACAGACCAAATCATCCCGGGCTCCACCTCATTAATATTTGATATGCACTTATTAGCAGCAGCGGGCTTCCCTTAACCTTTCACATTTTTGCAGGGACCATCAATTACTGCAGATAAAAGGAATGAACATAAATGTCCCATTGACTTATTTTCACGTATTCACTACCACGGAGATTGAATGCTTTGGTCAAATTAATCAAATTCAGTTTCATTTTTTTCTCCCTCTCTTTTTTAATAGATACATTTGAAAATAATGAGTTACAAGTTGCGGGGATGCAGCCGTTACCAGTAACCTTAAAGTGAAAGCACTTGCTGAGATGCCACTGCATTGAAATGACTCTCCCACCCTCATTAAGCTGCAATAAACTCCGGGCTCAGTGTTTAGCCGTTCGTTCGTTTGCACTTCATCACTTATGTAAAAGTCATTAAACAGATTCACTATACAGAACTCATGACTACATCGGTGTAATTGTTTCCTAAAAGATGCTGCATTTTATTCTCTGTTTTTGTAATTGTCTTTTAATCATGTGCACACTTTCAAATTATTGTCTCTCTTTATGACTTAGAATGATAGTCTATCATACACCAATTTTGCTTTGGAGCATAAAAGATGGGAAATTATGAAACTAAGGCTTTGGAGGTAACAAACATAACAATTCAGTCTCCCGTGAAAATTGGATATTCTGCTATTTGAAACATCTATTAAAAATGTAATCTAAAAACACGCCAGCTTGTCCAATCCTTCCTTTTTCCACATTTGTCTTTGAACTGCTGTACTTCACAGACATGTTGTGATATTCATACCTCACAGTTAGAAAGGTCTTGCTGTGTATCTGAGCAACATGTTTCCACAAGCGAGCGTATAATAGACTCATCAGTTCTCTACCGGAGAACCTAATATATTTGCCTTACCTGTGAAAAGTTCTGTTACCATGGCACTTTAAGGAGATGAGGCTCTGGATTTGGTCCAGTATCTTCAACAGATTTGTTTGTTATCGACATTATTACAGCCTTGGACGTATTAGAGCTCCCAGCCTCAAATATGCACTGTAATGTTTTAAGTGCAGGGAGGTGTAGATATCCTGAGTTCCCTATAATGTTGCTGTAAACTCTGCATGAGTCTCATTCAGACTCGGGGTGGGCAAAAATATCGATATGCCAATATATCGCGATACTTTTGTCGACCGAATCGATATCGATTTTCAAAATTTGTGTATCGATTTTTTTTTTTTCAAAATAATAAATCATGTTTCAGATGGGCTATAAATCCAGTAGGACTTTACTATATAATGTTAATTTCATATTATGTAAAATAAAATGAAACATCTATGCAAATATAATGTAACTTTAACTTTTATAGTTACAATAAAACGGCATGGATAATTTGCGTTTTACAGTTTTTCAGTAAACTATGTATAACATCGCAATATATCGCAAAATTCGGATTTCGCAATATCATATCATAACTCAAGTATTGTGACGTGTATCGTATCGTCATGTACTTGGCAATACCCACCCCTAATTCAGGCAACTCTCCTTTTTGCATGTACAAAGAAATAAATGTGTTTAGACTAGGCCTGTGTTGAAAAAAAAATCAATTTTCCGATTTAAATCGATTCTCATATTAATTCCTAAAAATCGATTCGTATATCTAAAGATCGATTTTTTTTTCATCATTACATTACAACTTTTGGTATTTTTTTGTTTATGTCCAAAAAAGGATGTTTTGTTGGACACGAGAATAACTAGTGCCATGTTTTTGCCTTTAAATATGTGTAATGGTATGAAAACATAAACATTTTCAGTTATAATTGCATAATTTGTCTATATTTCATTACTTTATATACCGTCTTGGGGTTACATTTGCATAAAATGCTAAAAATCAAATTCTAAAAAATTAAAAACCGAAAAAGACAGAAAAGGAAAAAAACTTAAAACGGAATGTGGTAAAAAATAAAACCGATTTCATCCGTCTCTGTTTGCTGCCCTGGATCTGTTTGGTAATTCTGCCCCACAATGTTTCTGAAAGCAGTTAAAGGAGCATGATGCTCCTTTTAAGAAATGAGACTCTCTAGCGCCACCCTTCACCACGACGGCCGTTGGGGGTACTGCAGCCAACAGTGAAGCCGGCACGGGAGAATGGGGAGAACGCGCATGCAGCGTCATGTGACGTCACATCCACAGGACAGCGCGGGAAACTTGGCCCCAGCACTGCAGCACATTTTGCAGCACACAGCCTGTTCAAGGCAACGGAGAGATACGCTAGAGGAATCATTCTTTTTGGTTTGGAACGCTTCATCTGACATTATTACTAGAAAACTTAAAAAGTATACAAATTTGTTTCATAAATCCTGCCTCAATCCTGCCTCATGCTCCTTTAAATCAGCATTCTGGGAGCTGATTGGTCCTTACAGCATCATTAGCTGCCAATAATTGCTGTTGAATCTCAATAAAATACTAGTATTAATGTGTTGCATGACTACACACTCACATAATTCATGCAGCAGCTCAAAAAACAGTTTTAATAACACTAACCCAAATCGATATCGGAATCGAATCGGATCAAATCTTGATAATCGATTCTGAATCTTAAGAATCGGAATCGATTCTCGACATTTTTAATCGATCCCCAGCCCTGGACAGATGACACATTGGGGTAATAAACACAGCGTGAATATGGCAACATAAAAGGGACTATTCTACAGAGCTTTTATTTGCCAAGATTCTTTTTTTTTTTCATTTATTTTAATGTGTTATGAGGAAAAAAAACTAATCTAATATAGTCTGCAAAGACGTATAGGTCAAAGAAAAAGTGAGAAGCATTTTTGTTTTCCCTTTTTGCATCTTGATATTGTCTGATTGTAAAAAGGTCCTTTCACAACAAAAACAAACACGCACCGCTGGGTTCAAACCACCGGTGGCTCGCAGAGCACAAACTAAAACAGGCCCAGTTTTTCTTTTCTTTAATTTCAGGCTATTTTGTTGGCAGGCAGTGAGCTCCTGATTTCTGAGCAGTGTATATGTTGCCAGCGAGGAAGCTGAGAAAAACAAGCGCTGGAACTGGAACCAGTCCTGGCGATGGCAGCGAGAGGAGGAGTGCCCTGAATGTGTCAGTCTGCGTCGTGACGCACACAAGCTTTGCGCTTCACTCTCATGCAGTTGTCCTGAAGGGATCTTTGGAAATCTTATTGTACAATGTAAAAAACCCTCACACATGTCAGATCTTCCTCCTCTCTTTTCCTCTGTAACAGCAGGGATACTTAGTCACTTTTTGCTGCTGGAGTAATCGTTGCAGCAACATGGATATATGTCTGCAGGAGGTTCAAAACTTTAGAAAATAGAGAAAAATCCACATATTAAGGAAAAGTCATGGAGTAACAGATTTGGTTTTTGTTTAGACAAACTTATGCACATGATAAAACCCCTAACCATCCATCAGACCGTCACTTCTTTAACACAAGTGATGCATCTCACCACACAGTCATTATACTACAATTGACCTTTATTCAGTCCCACGCAAGGTGCTCTCTCCAAATTAATGATCAACAGAAAAATATGTATTTGCAGTGCATTTGACCTATAATCAAGGCTTAAAAACCTTCTTGTCTTATCTGTCTTATTATTGTATGTTGTATTTCTGTATGTTTTATTCTGTAAAGCACTTTGCCTCACCTAGAGGTGACTGTAAAGGGCTATATAAATAAAGTACATTTACATTTTACATTTACAACAAGAACAGAACTAGATTAGTACGAAAGAGTATTAGGGCCATGCAGGAGAAAAAATATATGAGAGGGTAAGATTTTTTTTATTGTGCACTTCGAGAAAAAAGTTGAAATGTCGAGAAAAAAGTCGAAATGTCGAGATTAATTAGTGCCACGGCTGCGCCAGAGGCACTCCTCCCCCACAGCTATGTAATAGCAATGGAGGAGGAGCCAGAGGCACTCTTATTATTGCTCAGGCTTATTATTTATTCTTCCGTATAAACTTTGGCGCGTAACTAGTCCCGTAGCTTTGAGAAAACGCAAAAAGTAATCGGGAATCGAGTGGTATGACTTTTATTAGCGATTAGTGCGCACGTTTTCGCGCAACGTGCGAAAACTTGCACTTTTGGGGCCATCCGGAACGCATTGGGAGAACTTTGGGGACTCACCACTCGCACAACATTACTTGAAAAATTCTGAACTGATTTAGAAAGTTGTAGGCCCTGAATTTAACTACAGTCCTGTGAATTTTCAGAGCAATTGCACAAATAGTTTTCGCACGAAGTGCAAAAAAATGTCAAAATTTCCAAACAAATGGGGAGATTTTCCCATGTATGTGCGTGGGACGGAATGTCACACTGTGGATGAGAGGAGGTAAAAAAAAAATCACCTTGCTCTCTCATACCTGCACGTAGAAATGTGATTCAAACTTCAAAATGGAGGAAAACTTCTCTTCTCTCCAAAATACCAAACAGTTTTTTCCTAAGATGTACACTTTTCAAAATATGAGCACACAAGGGAGGACTGGAAATCACTTTTTCGTCAAACCTAGAGTGCGGAATGTCGGTTGATAAAGTGTGGGAAACAGTAAAAAATAACCCAAATTTTTATTTGTAACTCGAGCTTACGGCCATACCGTAAAAAGGAGACAAATAATTTTTGGTCAGAATGTATATATTGGTGTTGGGATTCATAAAATGTGAGTGCGGGGTATACACAAAATTTAAACGGTGGGGGGAACTAGAGCGGCGCCAATACCTGTCTCAGTCTCCATTGACTGCAATGTAATAAAACATTTTCTTCAAAAGAATCTCACTCTGTCTTCGCACTGAGCTTACTCACTCATTTTAAGGAATATCTGAATAAAATTAAGATTGTCAGAATCTGCCAGTGTCTCTCACGATGTTTTCGTTATTGGTAAAAGCTACGGTTTGATCACAAATCGGAGTGATTTGAGACCTTGTCAGAGTCACAGTAAATAACTGCTGGTTATTATGGGATGGTAGGTGTTATTATGGGATTGTAGGTGTTATTATGGGATGGTAGTGTTGCTGGTGTTATTATGGGATGGTAAGTGTTATTATGGGATGGTAGGTGGTATTATGGGATGGTAGTGTTGCTGGTGTTATTATGGGATGGTAATGTTGCTGGTGACTGTTATTATGGGATGGTAGTGTTACTGGTGTTATTATGGGATGGTAATGTTGCTGGTGACTGTTATTATGGGATGGTAGTGTTACTGGTGTTATTATGGGATGGTCATGTTGCTGGTGACTGTTATTATGGGATGGTAGTGTTACTGGTGTTATTATGGGATGGTCATGTTGCTGGTGACTGTTATTATGGGATGGTAGTGTTGCTGGTGTTATTATGGGATGGTAGGTGTTATTATGGGATGGTAGTGTTGCTGTTGTTATTATGGGATGGTAGGTGTTATTATGGGATGGTAGTGTTGCTGGTGTTATTATGGGATGGTAGGTGTTATTATGGGATGGTAGGTGTTATTATGGGATGGTAGTGTTGCTGGTGTTATTATGGGATGGTAGGTGTTATTATGGGATGGTAGTGTTGCTGGTGTTATTATGGGATGGTAGGTGTTATTATGGGATGGTAGGTGTTATTATGGGATGGTAGTGTTGCTGGTGTTATTATGGGATGGTAGGTGTTATTATGGGATGGTAGTGTTGCTGGTGTTATTATGGGATGGTAGGTGTTATTATGGGATGGTAGTGTTGCTGGTGTTATTATGGGATGGTAGGTGTTATTATGGGATGGTAGTGTTGCTGGTGTTATTATGGGATGGTAGGTGTTATTATGGGATGGTAGTGTTGCTGGTGACTGATATTATGGGATGGTAGTGTTGCTGGTGACTGTTATTATGGGATGGTAGGTGTCATTATGAGCTGGTAGGTGTTCTTATAGGATGGTAGTGTTACTGGTGTTATTATGGAATGTTTTCGTTTTTTTGGTAAGAGCTATGGTTTTATCACAAATCAGAGTGATTTGAGACCTTGTCAGAAGCCAAAATCAGGATTTTTATTCACAGCCAATATCCCTATTTTCTGCTATAACTTATGAATGGTTTGACATAGAGAGTCGTGAGTGGTGTCATCGGACTCGGTTTTGAGTCCTTGACCTTCACTGGCCTGAATTAGCCCCGCCCCTTCTTCTGATTGGTCAATATTTGATAGTCCCTACTTTCTGCCATAACTTTTGAATGGTTTGACATAGAATGTCGTGGGTGTTGTCATTGGACTCAGTTTTGAGTACTTGACCTTCATTGGTGAAAATTAGCCCCGTACCCTCTTCTGATTGGTGATGGGATAGTCCCTATTTTCTGCAATAACTTTTGAATGGTTTGATGTAGGGAATGTACGGTAATCAAAATCGCAATCATCTGGCAGTAGTCTCGTGGCACTTCAAAATTTCCAGGGAATTTTGTGTCTAGTTTTGAAATACAATTTTGAGAAAAAAGTCAAAAAGTCGAGAATAATGTTGAAATACAATTTCAACAATAAAGTTGAAATTTCTCGAATAAAGCCGAAATTTCAGAATAAAGTTGAAATACAATTTCGTGAATAAAGTCGAAATGTCTCCTCTGGCCTATCAAATCCAGTTAGGAGAAAGACTGACAGAATTTATACTGAACTTCTTTGTTGCTGAAGCCGATTCTGAAGTACAGTTTCACCAGTTCATCTATAGCGCTACGAGGCATTTTGTAAAGACAGTCACATGCGCTTGTTATAGTCTCAGAAGGTTGACTTTATTCTCAAAGTTTTCTCGAAATTGTACTTCGAAATGTTGAGAAAAAAGTCGAAATGTAGAGAATAATGTTGACTTTTTTCTCAAAATTGTACTTCAAAATTAATCTGGACATTTCGACTTTTTTCTCAACATTTCAACTTTTTTCTCGAAGTGCATAATGAAAAAAAAATCTTCCTCCTCTAAAATATCATTTTTATTTTTCTCCTGCCTGGCCCTAATACTCTTCCGTAAGATTATTGTGTTGAAACACTCACCAGGAAAGACAATGAAAGCAGAAGAAATGAAGAGGAACACTTGTATTGAACAGGAAATTGAGACACCTATAAGAATCATCTTTAGAGTTGGACCCCATATTTAGATATGCAGAGTTTTACTTTACTTTACTTTTTGATTGAATTGCAAAATACAATACTCAACATGTTTTATTTCCCACTGTTAAAATATAGGTGTAGAAATATTGAACTAAAAAAGTCTTTTCCTGCCCAGGAGCAGACGGAGCTCGGACTGACGGGCAGTTGTGAGGCAGAAAAAACGATTGACTGGCTGGTGGAGGAAGTGGACGTGGCGAGGACTTCAGCAGTGTGGCAGCACTTTCAGTTGAGCAGTGACGAGGGGAAGGCAGTGACAACCCCTTGATGCTGTTGTGATGGTATAAACAACCCGCTAGCACCCTGACACTGCAGGTACCGTGCAAATGCAGTAAGTTTATTGAAACTCTTGTTATATGTAAGAATGTATGTCAGATTCATGTTGGTGCATCCGTAAGGTCTGCCCAAGTGCTGAAATAAAAACCTTCAAATTCAAATTCAAACTTTTCACCAGAGTCTTCCACCAAAAGTCTGCAGCCTGTGAAATCTAAGATTCAAACAAGCCCTAGAACTCTGTTGTAATTGCTACTTTTAGTGCTGGAGTTATAAAACAGAACAGCAGCTGATTATAAAGTATCAGAGAGCGAGAGAAAGAGAATAAAAAGATGTCTGAAGGTTCAGGACAAATTACACGGGAGACGTGCAAGAAAATTAAATTGCAAAATTAGTACGATCTTTCAATGAAAGCAGACGTTCTTGCACATGAACATCACACACCAAAATACTATTTATAACACCGAATAATAAGAATATATTCTAAAAACTAATCATGTTTATGGATCTGGCTGATGGACCTTCAGAAGTGAGATGTGTGAGTCCGAGCAGAGGACAAACAACCTAAAGCTGCGTGTGTGAGACATCGATCCGTGGCGTTTCCCACCCTGGCAGAGAAAGAAAATAACTTAATGGATTCTTTTCATGTTGATTTCAGAACAAACAAACACCCTCACACGACCAGGACGACGTTAAAGCCTCAAACCTCAAACCTCCGTCAAACATTCTTCATCTACCGGAACCCCGTTTTTAACCCTTGTTCTGTCTTTGGGTCAAAATGACCTAATTCTCCTGTTCCTTCTTTCCTCCTGCTCTCTCCTTCCTTCCTTCCTTCCTTCCTTCCTTCCTTCCTTCCTTCCTTCCTTCCTTCCTTCCTTCCTTCCTTCCTTCCTTCCTTCCTTCCTTCCTTCCTTCCTTCCTCTTTTCTCCCTTCCTTCCTCCTTTTTCCCTTCCTTCTTTATTCCCTTCTTTCTTTTCTCCCTTCCTTCCTCCTTTTTCCCTTCCTTCTTTCCTTCCTTCCTTCTTGTTTCCCTTCCTTCCTTCTTTCCTTCTTTCCTCCCTTATTTATTTCCTTCCTTCTTTTCTCCCTTCTTTCCTTCCTCCCTTCTTTCCTTCCTTCCTTCTTTTCTCCTTTCCTTCCTTCTTTCCTCCCTTCTTTCCTTCCTCCCTTCTTTCCTTCCTTCCTTCTTTTCTCCATTCCTTCCTTCTTTCCTCCCTTCCTTCCTTCTTTTCTCCTTTCCATCTTTCCCTCCTCCCTTTTTCATTCTTTTCTCCATTCCTTCCTTCCTTCCTCCCTTCTTTCCTTCCTTCCTTCTTTTCTCCCTTCCTTCTTTCTTTCTTCCCTTCCTTCCTTCTTTTTTCCCTTCCTTCCTTCCTTCCTTCCTTCCTTCCTTCCTTCCTTCCTTCCTTCCTTCCTTCCTTCCTTCCTCCCTTCTTTCCTTCCTTCCTTCTTTTCTCCCTTCCTTCTTTCTTTCATCCCTTCCTTCCTTCTTTTTTTCCCTTCCTTCCTTCCTTCCTTCATCCTTCCTTCCTTCTTTCTTTCATCCCTTCCTTCCTCCCTTCTTTCCTCTCTTCTTTCCTTCCTTCCTTCTTTTCTCCTTTCCATCTTTCCCTCCTCCCTTTTTCCTTCTTTTCTCCCTTCCTTCCTTCTTTTTTCCCTTCCTTCCTTCCTTCCTTCCTTCCTTCCTTCCTTCCTTCCTTCCTTCCTTCCTTCCTTCCTTCCTTCCTTCCTTCCTTCCTTCCTTCCTCCCTCCCTTCCTTCCTTCCTTCCTTCCTTCCTTCCTTCTTTCTCTCCTTCTTTCCTCCCTTCCTTCTGTCCTTCCTTCCTTCTTTCCTTCCTTCCTTCTTTCTCTCCTTCCTTCCTTCTTTCCTTCCTTTCTTCTTTCTCTCCTTCCTTCCTTCCTTCCTTCCTTCCTTCCTTCCTTCCTTCCTTCCTTCCTTCCTTCCTTCCTTCCTTCCTTCCTTCCTTCCTTCCTTCCTTCCTTCCTTCCTTCCTCCCTTCTTCCCTTCCTCCCTCCTTGACCCGCAGAAAGCACCAGGATTAACAAACGGTAACACAGACTGTTCCCCAGCACCAGCCAGATTCTGCAGATCCCTGTGAGATGACAGAAAAGTCGAACTGTGACGCTTCGTCGACTTAACAGAAATAAATCCACATGTACACACCTCTGGGGGGTTTGTGTCGTTTCAGTAAGCCCAGTGTGATAATTCATCCAGTACAGAAAGTGCTTACAAGCCCTGAATGATAAAGAACAAAGGATATAGACGTTAAGAATGACCTTCAAATCAAGGTAACTTGGGCGGGATGATCAAAGGCCCCTCAGTTCACTTTGTTTTGATTCAGAGAAGCAATTGAAGGTTTTTTGCATAATGACTGAGCACCAAAACCCCCGCGGGGGAAGATGGGATTCTCTCTAAATCTCTCCGAGCTGAGAATGTGTTCCTGCCACCTTGTCTCCCCAACCTCCCGCTCCACAGCTGAAATAATAAAAGCATTGATAAGGTCATCGGGGAGTGTTTAGTCACCGCTGAACACCTCGAGGAGGCTGGAGAAATAGAACTGTCTTGCAGAGGCATGGCAGCGTATCCGAGTGCACCGGCAGTCAAAGGGAGCTCAGGCGAGACAAGCTGTAAGTGGATCCTCCACCTGATGTCCGCATCAGTTTCATCTGACTGATTTCTGTCTCCACTGGTCCCAGTCGACGGGGCGAGGAGGACGAGGAGGGGAAGGGGGGGAACTTGCTCTTCACCAGCAAGATGGCTGCAACCTATCCCTGCTCGCCTGTCTGATCTTCCTTTTCCTGGCTATTGAAAGATCCCTAGTGTTCGTTTGTCTGGTGCACCATAAGAAAACCAGTGAAATAGAATCAAAGTTAATACAAGCTTTTATTACATCATGCACAATGTCTTCCCCGGCCGGAGGTTCACTTTACTCAAACCAAAAAGGTAGGAGAGAAAATGCACACGGTGGTCATGGATCCAGTCATATTTATACTAAAAAGGGAGGTGTTCTTTGTACGTGAACCTCATCTGCCAAACATATCAGACCTTCGGTGTCCCTGTTCGTTGTTTCCTCCTTAGGATGTCAACCCAGATAACAGATAAGACCCATCAGTGTTAAAATATCTGTTTCTCCCCATTGTCTTCACTTTCCAGATCCAATCATAATCTGAGCTAAGCTACCGCGATTAACTAACCCCAAAAACTACAGAGCAAGCATGCAGGTGAACGAGCCAATGTGTATCTGTCTATATGTGTGTGTGTGTGTGTGTGTGTGTGTGTGTGTGTGTGTGTGTGTGTGTGTGTGTGTGTGTGTGTGTGTGTGTGTGTGTGTGTGTGTGTGTGTGTGTGTGTGTATGTATGTGTATGCATATGTCTGTGTGGCTATGTGTGTGTGTGTGTGTGTGTGTGTGTGTGTATGTCTGTGTGGCTATGTGTGTGTGTGTATATGTCTGTGTGGCTATGTGTGTGTATATGCCTGTGTGGCTATGTGTGTGTGTGTATATGTCTGTGTGGCTATGTGTGTGTGTGTATATGTCTGTGTGGCTATGTGTGTGTGTGTGTGTGTGTGTGTGTGTGTGTGTGTGTGTGTGTGTGTGTGTGTGTGTGTGTGTGTGTATGTCTGTGTGGCTATGTGTGTATATGTCTGTGTGGCTATTAGTCCAGCCAATCTGTGGTTCGACCCAGGGAAAATTGCAATAGTAATCATTCAAGGTTTTATGTGATCCTTAGGGACATCCAAATATTATATTAAAAGTATACCATTATATACTTAGTGGATCAAGGTAAATTCAGGGGTTGAAATTTGGGCCCTTCATGCCATAGCGTCATACAAAAAAGTGATGCATCTCTACTTCTGAATATGCTATTTTCAAATAATTTATGTCTACACATTGGTTTTTCTATGGTGTTTTTTCACATACAACCATCAAAAATTACCTGTTCTGAATGTATATGTGCACTTTGGGGGTACCCTTAAGCTAAAATTACCTTTTTTGAATCCAAATAAAGTCAATCAAATTAGGTCATAAACGATTTATTATCATTGAATCTTCTGCACCATCCAAATTTGTCTCAGTAATATATTTTTCCATAAAAACTATGATACATATCAGCACAGACTGAAACCAAATGAGACCAAGCTTGACTGTAGGCCTACATGTAATATTTACTCCATGTCCTCATCCAAATGTTGTGCTGACATATTCGCGCACACACCTCTGCACTCTGAACAGGCTAGGGAGCAATCAAGTCCTTGACGACGGCATTTGCAATGCATAGTGCCACAACCTGACTTGCAATTACAGCGCACAAGCTCCAACAACGATTGAGGAGCAGGGTTCTGGTCTGAATGGACAGGAATGAGGAATGAATCTTGGATCTTCCAGCCCCATTCCTCCGGTGGTAGTGAGTTTCCCATCCATTCCTGGACTTGATGGTACACTCTGAAGCTGTGAAACCTGGCAGAGGAAGATGTTGGTGGCAAGTTGCGAGGGTGGACAGCTGTTTTGCTGTCAGTCACCTTAGCGTAGAAATGTTTCAGCCTGAGGTCATTAAGAGAATCTTTGTCTCCACCTTTGTATATTAGCATCATTGCCCTTTCCCCTGCATCAGCAAATTTCATCTTTGGTAGCAAATTGTTTTTGAAAAATGCTGGCCTGTACTCTAAATGAGTCGTTTTCTTGACTCAGACGCAAAGATACCCCTTTCCCAACTCCAAACACTCTGGATGTTGTATCACAGCCAAGCATGGCATGTGCAAATAAGATGTTGTTGCTAACATCCTCACCCAACACAACTCTTGCATGCCCAATTGTTCAAAAACCTGCGTCTTGGCGAAGGCAACTTCCTGGGTTCAGACATGAAGTACAGCTCTCCTTGACATACAAGTTATGTCCGGAGGCAGCCATGAATGGCATCATGTCAGTCAGGGTATCAAGATGCTGATCCCAATTTCCAGTTCTCTCTGATCTGATGAATGCACGGACAATATTGATCATTTCCATGTACTGTAGCCAGAGTGCTGCTGTTCGGTCATCTACCATTGTTGCCTCCAAACGCCGGGCTATGTTTTTTAGTAGTTCACTTGCATTTGTCATAGTTGTGGTGGCAGCCTTAACATTGTCATAGAGATCTGAGGCTTCTGCTAGTTCCCCTTCTAAATCTTTAGAATGGCCTGTGGATCCTACATCAGACTGATCAGAAACTGGTTCATCTGGAGTTGTCACATTTTGTGTTTCTTCACTTTCATCAGCAATAGTACCATCTTCAGTCAACTCTGACACATCCTTCAAGCCAACAGCGTAGCTTGCCAGGGCGGGCAGGTTTACTTGAAAGGTTTTGACTGCCAGAAGGGTGTTCAGTGCCCCATCAACCAGGAAATGACCTCTTATGGCCCTGGCAATTGATTTTCCTTCAAGCATTTTGGGCACTGTATTTGGTGCATACACTAATTCAAGGATTTCTTCCAATCCAGAGCCTGACATCAAATGACCAATTGTGCCAGGTGCTTCACTTTCACAAATTGTCATCGCTTGTCATCGCTTTCCACCACAGTGGTTGATCAAAAGTTAGAATTGGAGTGACCTGGTAATGAGTTGCGTGATCATGAATGAACTGGAGAGTGGAATGAATGCAAGTCAGATCTCCTGGATCCATGTCAATCATGGGTAGGAAGATGACTGATGACTGACCAGGATGATCTCCGGTGTTGAGCATTTTCATCATTCCAGACCATCCAGGCCTCGAGCATTTGCCAAGCAGCAAGGACAGCTTCCAGAGTGTAAAAAATGAAAACTGGTGATGATTATAAATATGTTTTATAGTACTGAGTGGTAGAAGTAAAGAAATGTCTGACTTACAGGAGGTCAGCCCCCAACGACAGTCTGATTCACACACACGCACCCTGCCCGCGCGTCGTGTGCCACTGATGGGGGTCAGTGGGGGGTCATGTCATGGTAGACACTAAACATATCTCTCAGAAACAATCTTAGATGCAGATACACCTATTTTAGATGCAGATACAACCATTGGAGCAGTCTAGCACAAACTTTGAGTGTAAATTTTGTAAAAAAAAAATTAGGTGTTGGGCTAGTAATACCCAAAAGGGTATATGAGGTATATGATATTAGAACAGGGTCTGAAAATTATTATATTGGTATTAGTATTATTGGAGAGATACACCCCAAAAACTTAGGAAAATACACTACACATGTCAAATAGGTGTACAAAGACCCTTCTATGTTAACAGAAATCTTACCCAGACCAGGTCACTTTAACATGTTGAAATGTTGCTTTTGACATTGAAAAAAAAAGTATGTTCCACTAAATCTGTGAAGGTATACTTTTAATATATGATGCAGGAGGGTATTTGGACCAATAAAAACTATGAAACATTACTATTGCAATTTCTCCTGGGTTGGGCCCTTTTTTGAGTTAGATTGACTGGACTATATGTGTGTGTATATGCCTGTGTAGCTATGTGTGTGTATGTGTGTGTGTGGCTATGTGTGTGTGTGTGTGTATATGTCTGTGTGGCTATGTGTGTGTATATTCCTGTGTGGCTATGTGTGTGTATATGTCTGTGTGGCTTCACTTAACGAAGAGTAAATATCTAAACCGTGCAAATAGAGAAAACAGTGGAGCAATAAACAGGGGCCGACTCTGCGACTAGAGAAAACCGCTGAACTATAGCTGAACTCCTGAATAGGGGATAACTTTGCATATAGAGTAAAACCACCAGTGTAGAATCTTGTAGAAAAACCCTTCCAACTCTTTCAACAATTTCATGAAATCCTAACACTATTATTCACTTGTTTTCATTCGTGCTTCTCAGGGCTGCGATTGGCTAAGTTTGATCATCTAAACTCACTGGCCACGGTTACATGATGTTTTTTAATTCGGAATGAATTATTCGAAAACAAGCCCAGCGCGGAATATAAGCGCCATCGCAAACAGACAGGCGAGGGAATGAGCAGCGCAGAAAGACCGGAATTAATTTAAAGCGAAATGAGTGTATATGATCGCAGAATTATTCTATTCGGATTTAAAATCAGAATAAACCAGCCACTTACTTCGGAATTAAGTTTAATTCGGAATGGCCATTTTTATTAGAAATTAGGTGTTTACATGGTAATTTTTTATCATTTTAAATCCGATTTAATTTTAATTCTGAATTAAAGAGGAATTAAACTTCCCAAATAAACGCACTCAATGATATGATTCCCACCATTCCGTGTATTTTTCTACGGGAATCCTCTACCAAAGTGACATCTTGGAGGTTACCCCATGCATGTGTAAAAGTTTAAATTAAAAAACAGTTTTAATCCTTATTCTGTAATCTTTTAATTAAAAATGAACATATAACCCTTTTAACCGTAACATAAAAAAAGGAGCTCAGGAAAATCAGAGCCCAACAGAAACTGTAGATTACAACATTGACCTTCCAAATCTTATAAAAGCAGCTAGGGGGACTTTGAATTGCACACATTTTCTTTTGTTTAGCTTCATCCCTCTCGAAAAAAACCGGGTGGAAGGTTATATGATGTTCGTTTATTTGCCCAAAAAAGAATAAAAAGTGACACTAACATTTACAGGTTTTGGTTTTAATTGTAAGTTTGATATTGTTATAACTTCGATAAACTTAAAGTCAACTATCTGAAGCTAGGACATTATGTTTCATAAGCTTTAGTGTCTAATTTCGAACAAATATACAGGACTGTCTCAGAAAATTAGAATATTGTGATAAAGTTCTTTATTTTCTGTAATGCAATTAAAAAAACAAAAATGTCATACATTCTGGATTCATTACAAATCAACTGAAATATTGCAAGCCTTTTATTATTTTAATATTGCTGATTATGGCTTACGGTTTAAGATTACGATTCCCAGAATATTCAAATTTTTTGACATAGGATATTTGAGTTTTCTTAAACTGTAATCCATGATCAGCAATATTAAAATAATAAAAGGCTTGCAATATTTCAGTTGATTTGTAATGAATCCAGAATGTATGACATTTTTGCATTACAGAAAATAAAGGACTTTATCACAATATTCTCATTTTCTGAGACAGTCCTGTATCTGAAGCTAGGACATGATGTTTCATAAGCTTTATTGTCTAATTTCGAACAAATATGATGCCAGTAAATAATAACTGTCTCTGCAGAATTCTCTGCACGGAGTTGCCTGGCGTTCCATCATTCCTCCTCTGATGGAAAGAGGTGACAAGTTTGTATTGATCAATTTCACATGTGGTGTCAGCCAGCGAAATGGGACGCCGTGAGTCGAGTTTGTGTTTTTCCACAGGTGGGAAGATTGCAGATGCATTTCTAAATTTTTCTTGTGTGCAAGGAGGTGAATGCATCTTATTTTATTTTAGCCGTGTTCTTGATTTCTACTGTCAGAAAAGAAAACATAGAAATGTACTAGTTTAAGGACTGGGTGGAGAGGAGGAGTGCGAGGCGGATCGTGGCGGCGCCGGTCAGACGAGGGGGTTGCAGGTTTCTCGTCAGCGAGCTGCCATGACAAGCTGCCATAGCTGTCGGGGAATATGAGCGAGCTTTAGCCGAGGTAAGTGGAATTGCTTCTCTTTCAGCTCTAATAAGACTGTCAGGCCTTCAGAACTGGCGGGGAATGTGGAGAGCCAGAAGCCGAGAGTCTCGCCGAGGCTACGTCACGCTACATGCCAAGTGTCATAAAACTCTTCTTTTTAAGGATTTTGCAAGCCTTAATATACCAATAAAAAACAATACAATTAAGAGTACAAATAAATAAATAAAAGCTCAAGAATTACCAATCAAAATAAAAAAAAAATCCTTTAAAAATCCCAGTTAATTAGGGCCCGAGCACTGACAGTGCGAACTATTGTATCTGTAGGAATTTTTCTCGTTTGTTTTTATCTTTCTGACGAAAGGAGGGCCTTTTTTCCCCCTAAACGTGCCCCAAAAGTCACCAAATTTTGCACGCAAGCCAGGCCTGGCGAAATATTTGATATTTAATGGTTTGCATTAATGGGCGTGGCCTAACGGCTCAACAGCGCCCCCTAGAAAACTCTGTACCTCAAGCCCCACGATACGGTTTGACGTACATGCATGAAAATCGTATCATGTCGTATCTGCAATAACTTTTGAATGGTTTGACATAAAGAGTCATGGATGGTGTCATCGGACTCAGTTTTGAGTCCTTGACCATAATTGGTGAAAATTGCACGTGCGAGGGCCCGTTCATCGCTGCTTGCAGCTTTAGTTAGTTTTAGTTATCGGCATCTGAAGGCATGAGAGTAAAATAAGTATATGATGTGTCAAAGATGATATTAATACCCATCTTTGTGATACCTTGACTAAACTATAAGTTGTTTGGCAAAAGAGTACGAATTTACTCGCAAACTTAGATATTGATCCCATGGTACATTAAATCTTACAAAAAATTCACTTTCATAAAACTCTTCTTTTTAAGGATTTTGCAATCCTTAATACACCAATAAAAAACAATAAAACTAAAAAGTACAAATAAATAAATAAAAGCTCAAGAATTACTAATCAAAATAAAAAAAAACTTTTAAAAATCACAGTTAATTAGTTTTAGTTACGTCAACTGAAGGCATGAGAGTAAAATAAGATAAAATGTGCTTCTAATTCAAACTATGTGGGTTTGCGGAAGACAATTTTATTTGTATGGGGCATTTTATAACAGGAAGGCAACTGGAAGTGCTTTACAGAGAAATAGAGATGAAAGAAACATAAAAAGAAGTAAAAAAAAAACACAAAACAAAGAACCTGTGATAAATAAAAAAAATATATATCGGACAGCAAAAGGAATAAAACCAAACTTAGAATAAATAAGTAAAAACACTGCAGTAAAGTGAGACTAAAGAAAGGCGTGAGAGAATAGCAGAGTTTTCAACTGAACTAAAGCACATTTAACATCAATAAGAAGTTTCTTGCATTATGTGCAGCATAGTAGCTAAATCCATGTTCTCCTGTTTGGTTCTATCTATTTAAGCATCTCAGAGCCCAACTTGATCTTTATTCTACAAGATTAAATGTATTCTGTCCCCATGATGTTTATTGATTGTTGAGTTCTGCCGGTAACTGGAGGCCGATGTCAGGATCTCTGAACAGGAACGATGTGTTCAGTTTTCCTGGTTCAGCGTTCTGGACGAGTGGAAGTTGTATCATCTTTTTTTTTATTCCTGACAATAACATTACATTAGTCGAGGCTAAGATGAAGCATGAATGAGCTTCTTTAACCCTTGTACTGTCTTTGGGTCAAAATCACCTAATTCTCCTGTTCCTTCTTTCCTCCTGCTCTCTCCTTCCTTCTCCCTTCCTCTTTTCTCCCTTCCTTCCTTCTTTACTCCTTTCCTTCTTTCTGTCGGCACAGGTGTGTACCGATTTTTGTGCATGTATGTCAAACCGTATTATGGGGCTTGAGGCACAAAGTTTTTTCTGTCTGAACCAATCAGATGAAGGGTGGGCGTGCTTTTTGGCGTCTAGCGTCACCAGGGTAACGGTTTTGACTGAGAAAAGTAATGTGCATCGTTGCATGATCGAGACGAACATTTTGATGTATAACACACCTGGGTGCACATTACGGTTCGGGCTATGCGTTACCATGGCGACGATAGACGCCAAAAAGCGCGCTCACCCTTCATCTGATTGGTTCAGACAGAAAAAACTTTGTGCCTCAAGCCCCACTATACGGTTTGACATACATGCACAAAAATCGGTACACACCATGCATCATTTCGCAACTTAAAGAAAAGTCTCTTGGAGCCATGGCCGAAACCAAACAGGAAGTCGTCCATTTTGAATTAATCGTGTAATTTTGGCGCAATTTATGCCATTTCCTCGGCTGCTTCTTCGCCCGAACCGTAACGTTCACCCAGGTGTGTTATACATCAAAATGTGCGTCTTCATCCTGTGTCATCGGACATGGTTTTGAGTCCTTGAACATAATTGGGGGCAAATTAGCCCCGCCCCTTCATCTGATTGGTGGATATCTGATAGTTCCAACTTTCTGCCATAACTTTTGAATAGTTTGATATAAAGAGTCGTGGGCGGTGTCATCCGCTAAATGTCCAGGCCTGAAGAATCTATATCAAGTCATACAAGGTTCCACTGCAGGAGGACCGTTCATCACTGCTGCTAGCTTTAATTTCTTTTTTTTACTTGCTGAAAACTCACGTCACATCATCGCGTCATCATGCACTTAACATGACTGACAGGTAGCCTATTAAGGTGGAATTAAGGTAAAAAACCTTTTTTTTCCTCCCTCCTTCATGGGCCCCAGTGCAGTCGCACCGCCATTTACGCCTGTGTCTTCCACCATCTTGGTTGCTATAATTCGTTTTTCTTGGACGCTCCTGAATGGGTCATTGCAGAACGCTCAACCCCCCCACGGCGCACTGCATTTTACACCAGAGGAGATGGCTGTGAACGACCGATTGCGTGGGAAAGAGTTTTCTCGATGTGGATGGGTATTGCTTAGCAGACCAAGAAGACATTATCCGAACTTATGAAGTGGCAAGCCTCATTATTATTCAGTAAGTGATTATTCAGCAAGGATTATAAGATGAGATGGAATTTGTAACTCTGAGGATTCTTCCTACAACATTAAAAGCTTTTGACCACCTTTCATTTTATTCATATAATTCCATCCGAAGGATGGACTGTGGGCAGCATTAATACCGGCCTCTTAAGGGACTTCTGAAGATTTTTCCTTTCCAATAAGTATTTAATGTAGATAATTGAACACTCTTGAACTGTCAGGCAGCCCAGGTTCGGGTCCTGGCCTGAATGTTGCAACAAATGCGTCTCCCCAATGTCAGTAAAGGCCACTGGAGCCATAAAAGCTTAAAACATTGAATTAAATTGAAAATAAATAAATAAAAGATGACCTCATACGGTGTCTTTTCTTTTTCGATTACGGTCAAAGATCCCATGGGACTATTTTAGCTGAAAAGTGAGCACATTTTTACCCAGAAAGAAGCTGCAGTTCTTTTGTTGGCAAATTAACCATCAAATTATTTCTGTCACCACTTGATTTGGACTCTGTAGAACTGTGAGTACAATAAGCTCTACCGCAGAGATAAAAGATTGGTGAAATTATGGAGGGCTGGTTCATCCATCCATCCATCCGTCAATTTTGTATTCCTGCTTAATCCTGTGCAGGATCCCAGGGTTCTGCTGGAGCCCGTCCCGGATCATTACAGGTGAAAGGCAAGGCCACACACCCTGGACAGGTCACCAGTCAATCAACCCAACATGCATGTTTTTGGACCATGGAGGATGTCAGAGTACCGGATGGAATGGAACCCATGCAAGCTTGAGGAGAACATGCCAACTCCACACAGACTCATGCCGGGCCAGGGAGTCGACCCAGCAACCTTCTGGCCGGGCTGGTTAAGCAAGGCTGAATTAAAGGAGACCTATTATGAAAAACAGGTTTTTTCTTGCTTTAACATATATAAAGGGGTCTCCCCTCAACCTGCCAACTCAGAGAAGGAGGAAAGCAACCAAATTCTGCAGTGTCTGTACAGCCGCCCGGATGATCGTCCAGTGTGATGTGGATCTACGAGCCAATAAGATTCTGCTCCTGTCGTTACGTAACGACAGGAGCGATTTACATCGGTTGGCCTCCGATGCCTGAACCCACGCCCGCAACTAACTCTAGCCGGAACAACCATAGACATATATACGCCGCATCGAGTGGTTTTGCCCGCTGCTGCGATACGTCAACGACGCCGCCATATTGGATGTGGCAAGACTGCGCTGTAAACTAATACAAGTAAATGGACTTATTTTCATAAAGCGCCTTTCTCAGCTCCATGGGGCGTCTACGTCCGCCGGCCGGAGCTTCCGCCAATTTCTACGCGTCATTCAGGCAGCCAATCAGCACAGAGCCTCATTATCATAGCCCCGCCCACTCATAATCCTGCATAGATAATGAGGTTAGAGAATGGGAAGATAAAGACATGGTTTAGAGCAGTGGTTCTTAACCTTATTGGAGGCACCGAACCCCACCAGTTTCATATGCTCATTCACCGAACCCTTCTTTAGTAAAAAATAAAATATGATTTTTTTTTTTACTGGTGCACGAAATGAATTAAGCGGCCTGATAGGGAGGTCTCACTCTGCTGCATAAACCAGCGACCTCAAAGCGGACCGGTAGGAAATCCCAGAGCAGGACGGTTTCAATTACTGTGCCCACTAACCCTGCGTTCACACTGAAAGCGTCACGGGCGTCCCGACGCCAGCATCTCGCCGCTTGGCGGATTCACACTGAAAGCGGCAGGTACTGTTGACGCCTGCAGGGGGCGGGGCTAAAGCTGCGCTGCAGAACTGGAGGGAACAGTGGGAACAGCCAACTCATATAGCTGCACATCTTCAGTTTCCTATTTCACCATAAATCACACTTTGGGACACCTGCTTTATATTTTAGCGTTATTTCCGCGTAGATAAGAGTGAGTTTGATGCTCCTTAACAAGTTTGGTCCGCGGATCAACATCAACCGCGAGCGATCCCTTGCTCCCGGGAACCATAAATCCGCCTAGGCTGATTTATGGTTCCGCGTCACACCAACGTAGAACCGACGGCGTAGGGTACGCGGCGACGCACAACGCACCGCGACCCTACGCCGTCGATTTAACGTGGAACCATAATTCAGGCGAAGCTGCAGTCTGTCTGCGCTGATCACTGACACCGGGTCAGAGCGGATTTGGTCATGATGATTAACCTGTGTTTTGTGATTAATAAGCACGGTTTTTAATTATTTTTCGTTGGATCAATTTAGCAAATAAAATAGTTTTGGACCATCCAGCTCCTCACCCATCAGATACATGTTTCACGTGATCAGTTCAGGTAACTGCCGACTAGACTGAGGGGTGGACCTCTGCGGCGGAGGCTCCACCGAACCCCTGAGACCGACTCACCGAACCCCTAGGGTTCGATCGAACCCAGGTTAAGAACCACTGGTTTAGAGACTGAATTTCTAATTTATTTAGCAAAAAAAAAACCTAAAGCTTGTTTTCAAGACATTCAAGGCCTGTTTAAAATAGGTATTAGATGCCATAATAGGTCGCCTTTAAGTTAGAATTGGGTTAAAATTAGAGTGGGAGGACTAGAAAGTGAAAGACACAAAACTACGGTGGAAGACAGAAAAAACACTAAGGACAATAATTAAATAAATAAGAGTAAGAGGCAAGGCAAGGCATGATTATTTCTAAAGCACATTTCAACAAAAAGGTGATTCAAAGTGCTGTGATTCAAACCCTTTTTGTTTCTCAGGGTGAAATCCGAGATCAATGGTGCAAATCTAAACCAGACAATTTCCACTAAATGTTTGGCCTGTAGCAACGTTAGATTAATTCCACCAATTGAACAATTTAAGGTGGATAAATCCTTACAGCAATATGCTGGCTTTGATGCTGCAAAGTGTTAGAAAAAGGAAAATCCCATCAAGCTTACTTAGCTCATTCTGTCGATACCCAAAGTTAGGATGTGGTGAAGCAACACATGAACGGTTCCCCCGATTAGATACTGATATTCAAGGTTTACAAGAGGGAAATTTTTCTGAATTACATCCAGGGTGATATGAAGATTTGAAGGGACTCAGCTTTGATGGAGAAGTATATACATGATGTGTCAAAGATGATATTGATACCCATATTTGTGATACCTTGATTAAACTATAAGTTGCTTGGCAAAAAACTTAGATATTGATCCCATGATAGATTAAATCTTACAAAAGTGAGTGGTGGTAAACTATTCACTGGAGAAAACACACACAAGAAGCAGGACTTCAGATTCTAAAGAAAACAAAAAGTTTGCTTTAGTTCTTCTCTTCCATCATTGTAAAAAATGAAGAGGAGAAAGAAAGAAGAAGCTTCACAAGAATGAATCGCTATTTGATATCTTTAAAGCAGTTTTTTTTCTTCTTTTTTGATGCCCAAAACTCCAGTGGAATTTGTTTTTTCCAAGTTGCTACAATTTTTGCTTCCTGACTTATTCAAATATTTTGACATTTGTCACTTTTGTAAAAAGTGGCTTCCCTCAAAAGTGTGATTTGGTCATGTCGTGCAGGATGGGTCTTGATTGCAGACGTGGTTTTCTTGAGATGTCCCACCCAACTAACCATCATCAAGTTGCATTTCCTAAAGATCTCAGGTCGTCTGGGTACAGAAAGTGGGCGTGACCCTGAGTTAGAACCAAACACAGTGAGGCAACGTTCAGCTTTTATGCTCGCCACCTGTGGAACAAACTCCCAGAATGCATCAGGGCTGTGCTGAAACTCTCAGTTGCTTCAAGTCGAGTTTGAAAACCTTTTTATTTACTGCTGCATTTCAGTAATCCGCCATAATAGAAAAACTAGTTCATGCGTTTGTATCTTCTAGGCTAGATTACTGTAATGTGTTATTAGCAGGATGTCCAAGTAATTTGCTGAATAGGCTCCAGCTGATCCAAAATGCAGCAGCACGAGTACTGACAGGAATCAGCAGGAGAGACCACGTCTCTCCAGTGTTAGCGTTGCTCCATTGGCTACCTATAAAATCCCAATTTAAAATTTTATTACTTGCCTATAAAGCCCAAAACGGCTTAGCTCCACAATATTTGCAAGACCTGATAGTGCCTTATGTTCCTGGCAGAGCTCTCCGTTCTCAGAGTGCAGGTTTACTCGTAGTTCCTAGAGTATCCAAATGTAGATTTGGAGGGCGGGCGTTCTGCTGTCAGGCACCATTACTATGGAACCAACTTCCAATCTGGGTTAAGGAGGCTGACACCACCTCCACCTTTAAAACTAAACTTAAAACCTTTCTGTTTAGTAAAGCCTATAGTTAGTGTTTAGTAAACCTCTAGCTGGTGTTGGTAAATCTCTAGGTAGTGTAAACTCTAGTGTGTTATAGTCAGTAGTCGTAGTTGCAGCTATAGAACAAAACTATAATAGTTAGTCTCAAATATAGCTTGGTGGTAGATATGCTGCTATAGGCCTATGCTGCAGGGGGGCACCGACATGATCCGCTGGGCGGTGCCTCTCACCCTTCTTCTCCTCTCCTCTTCCCTTCCTCTCTTCTCCATTTCCATTTTTATTTTAAGTATCTCATAGCCATCATTTTTGTCCATCGTTCCTGTAGTTTCTTGTGCTGGCCCCCTTTTTTTTTTTTCTTTTGTGCATATTTGCAGGCCGGAGCCTCAGGAGCTGCGTGCTGGCCTGCGCCCCTGGAAAAGAACCAAACCTAGTCGGGCTGAGTAGGTACTAGTGGAAAAGCACCATTAGTTCTTCCATCTCATTGGTTTAATTCTTTTTAACTCTTTACAAATGAAGGATATTTATTTTCACATGGTGCATGTTGCAATAAAATACGGCTTAGGCTATTTACACCCGGGTGCAAGTACTGATGCGTAGGCTATTTACACCCTGCTACCAATATCAATGTATGCTATTGTAGGTTAAATACCCAATGTTATTTCACATGGAATGGCTTCAAACCTACAAGCAGCTCAACAGTGATTGACAGGTATTCACACCACTTTTGATAAACTTTAATCTCTTCAAAATATCTTACAAGCGCTATATAAATAAAATGTATTATTATTATTATTATAATACATTTTATTTTATTATTATTATTATTACCCCTCCTTGAACCGCCACCTTACTGTGGTGGAGGGGTTTGTGTGCCCGAGTGATCCTAGGAGCTATGTTGTCGGGGGCACTTTCGCCCCTGGTAGGGACTCCCATGGCAAACAGGTCCTGGGTGACGGGCCAGACTAAGAGCGGTTCCAAAGCTTGTCATGGTGAAGAAAGATCAAAGGACCGTTACGTCGCCCGGATCGGCGTCACCGGGGCCCCGCCCTGGAGCCAGGCCTGGGGTCGGGGCTCGTAGGCGAGCGCCTGGTGGCCGGGTCTTTGCCCGTGGGACCCGGCCGGGCTCAGCCCGAAACGGCGACGCGGGTCCGCCTTCCAGTAGGCCCACCACCCGCAGGAAGGACCATGGCAGGCCGGTGCATTGTGGGCTGGGTAGCAGTCGTGGCGGGGTGCCTCGACGACCCAATCCCTGGACATCAACCCTCACAGTGGGGACATGGAATGTCACCTCGCTGGGGGGGAAGGAGCCGGAGCTTGTGCGTGAGGTTGAGAGATACCGGCTAGAGATAGTCGGGCTCACCTCCACACATAGCTTGGGCTCTGGAACCCAGCTCCTTGAAGGGGGCTGGACCCTCCACTACTCTGGAGTTGCCCAGGGTGAGAGGCGGCGGGCTGGTGTGGGCTTGGTTGTAGCCCCCCGGCTCAGCCGCCATGTGTTGGAGTTCACCCCGGTGAACGAGAGGGTCGCTTCCCTGCGCCTTCGGGTCGGGGATAGGTCTCTCACTGTTGTTTGTGCCTACGGGCCGAACAGCAGTGGGGAGTACCCGGCCTTCTTGGAGTCCCTGGGAGGAGTACTTGATAGTGCTCCAACTGGGGACTCCATTGTTCTACTGGGGGACTTCAACGCTCACGTGGGCAATGACAGTGATACCTGGAGAGGCGTGATTGGGAGGAACGGCCTCCCCGATCTGAACCCGAGTGGTGTTTTGTTGTTGGACTTCTGTGCGAGTCGCAGTTTGTCCATCACGAACACCATGTTCAGGCATAAGGGTGTCCATCAGTGCACGTGGCACCAGGACACCCTAGGCCGGAGGTCAATGATCGACTTTGTTGTCGTTTCATCTGGCCTTCGGCCGCATGTCTTGGACACTCGGGTGAAGAGAGGGGCTGAGCTGTCAACTGATCACCACCTGGTGGTGAGTTGGATGCGCTGGCGGAGGAGGGGGTTGGACAGACCGGGCAGACCCAAACGGATTGTGAGGGTCTGTTGGGAACGTCTGGCTGAGCCCTCTGTCAGGGACATCTTCAACTCCCACCTCCGGGAGAGCTTCTCTCGGATCCCGGGGGAGGCGGGGGACATCGAGTCCGAGTGGACCATGTTCTCTGCCTCCATTGTCGACGCGGCGGCTCGAAGCTGTGGACGCAAGGTCTCCGGTGCCTGTCGTGGCGGCAATCCTAGAACCCGGTGGTGGACACCGGAAGTACAGGATGCCGTCAGACTGAAGAAGGAGTCCTACCGGGCTATGTTGGCCGGTGGGACTCCTGACGCAGTAGATAGGTACCGGCAGGCCAAGCGGGCCGCGGCTCGGGCAGTCTTGGAGGCAAAAACTCGGGTCTGGGAGGAGTTCGGGGAGGCCATGGAGGAGGACTTTCGGTCGGCCTCGAGGAAATTCTGGAGGACCGTTCGGCGCCTCAGAAGGGGGAAGCAGTACTCTGCCGGCACCATTTATGGTGCTGGTGGGGAGCTGTTGACCTCGACTGGGGACATTGTCGGACGGTGGAAGGAATACTTTGAGGATCTCCTTAACCCGACTGACATGCCTTCCACTGAGGAAGCAGAGGGTTGGGGCTCGGAGGCGTGTTCATCCATCACCCAAGCCGAGGTCACCGAGGTGGTTCGTAAGCTCCTCGGTGGCCGGGCACCGGGGGTGGATGAGATTCGCCCTGAGTACCTCAAGTCTCTGGATGTCGTAGGGCTGTCTTGGTTGACACGCCTCTGCGACATTGCATGGAGGAAGGGGACAGTACCGCTGGGGTGGCAAACCGGGGTGGTGGTCCCTCTGTTTAAAAAGGGGGACCGGAGAGTGTGTTCCAACTACAGGGGGATCACACTTCTCAGCCTCCCGGGGAAAGTCTACGCCAGGGTACTGGAGAGGAGATTACGGCCGATAGTCGAACCTCGGATTCAGGAGGAACAATGCGGTTTTCGTCCCGGTCGTGGAACACTGGACCAGCTCTATACCCTCCGCAGGGTGCTCGAGGGTTCATGGGAATTTGCCCAACCAGTCTACATGTGTTTTGTGGATCTGGAGAAGGCATTTGACCGTGTCCCTCGTGCCATTCTGTGGGGGGTGCTGAGTGAGTATGGAGTCCGGGGCCCTCTACTAAGGGCTGTCCGGTCTCTGTATGATCGAAGCAGGAGTCTGGTTCGCATTGCCGGCAGTAAGTCAGACTTGTTCCCGGTGCATGTTGGACTCCGGCAGGGCTGCCCTTTGTCACCGGTCCTGTTCATAATTTTTATGGACAGGATTTCTAGGCGCAGCCAGGGGCCGGAGGGGATCCGGTTTGGGAACCTCAGGATTTCATCTCTGCTTTTTGCAGATGATGTTGTCCTGTTGGCTTCATCAGACCGGGACCTCCAGCATGTGCTGGGGCGGTTTGCGGCCGAGTGCGACGCGGCAGGGATGAGAATCAGCACCTCCAAGACCGAGGCCATGGTTCTCGACCGGAAAAGGGTGGCATGCCTTCTCCGGGTGGGTGGAGAAGTCCTGCCTCAGGTGGAGGAGTTCAAGTATCTCGGGATCTTGTTCACGAGTGAGGGAACAATGGAGCGTGAGATTGACAGGCGGATCGGTGCAGCGTCCGCAGTAATGCGGTCGATGTACTGGACCATCGTGGTGAAGAGGGAGCTGAGTCGAAAGGCGAAGCTCTCGATTTACCGGTCAATCTACGCCCCTACCCTCACCTATGGTCATGAACTTTGGGTAGTGACCGAAAGGACAAGATCGCGGATACAAGCGGCCGAGATGAGTTTCCTCCGCAGGGTGGCTGGACGCTCCCTTAGAGATAGGGTGAGGAGTTCGGCCACCCGGGAGGAGCTCGGAGTCGAGCCGCTACTCCTCCACATTGAGAGGAGTCAGCTGAGGTGGCTTGGGCATCTGTACCGGATGCCTCCTGGACGCCTCCCTAGGGAGGTGTTCCAGGCATGTCCCACCGGGAGGAGACCCCGGGGAAGACCCAGGACACGCTGGAGAGACTACGTCTCTCGGCTGGCCTGGGAACGCCTCGGACTCCCCCCGGAGGAGCTGGAGGAAGTGTCTGGGGTGAGGGAAGTCTGGGCATCCCTGCTGAGGCTGCTGCCCCCGCGACCCGGTAACGGAAAAGCGGGAGAAGATGAGTGAGTGAGATTATTATTATTATACAGTAAGAGCAAAAATTGTTCATACAAAAGTGTGAGAGCAGACATTTGCCTTGCTCTATTGTTTGACATGGTTCCAATTTTATAGTGGTGCACATACAGAAGAGCATTAGGGCCAGAAGGAGAAAAATAAAAATAATATTTTAGAGGGGTAAGTTTTTTTTTTTTTTTTTTTTTTTTTTTTTTTTTTTTTCGGGCAGCACGGTGGCTTAGTGGTTAGCACTGTTGCCTCACAGCAAGAAGGTCCCCGGTTCGACTCCCAGGCCCGGCAGGGGCCTTTCTGTGTGGAGTTTGCATGTTCTCCCCGTGCTTGCGTGGGTTTCCTCCCACAGTCCAAAAACATGCATATTTAGGTTAATCGGTGATTCTAAATTGCCCGTAGGTGTGAGCGTGAGTGTGATTATGAGCATGGTTTGTGTGTCTATATGTGGCCCTGCGATGGACTGGTTACCTGTCCAGGGTGTAACCCCTGCCTCTCACCTAAAATAAGCTGGGATAGGCTCCAGCAGACCCCCGTGACCCCGCAAGGGATAAAGCGGGTAAGATAATGAATGAATGAATGAAAAGTTTTTTTTTCATTATGCACTTCGAGAAAAAAGTTGAAATGTCGAGATTGATGTTGAAGTACCATTTCGAGAAAAAAGTCAAAATGTTGAGAAAAAAGTCAAAATTTCGTGAATAAAGTCGAAATGTTGAGGAAAAAAAGTTGAAATGTTGATAAAAAAGTCGAAATGTTGAGAAAAATGTCGACATTTTAAGAAAAAAGTCAAAATGTCGAGAAAAAAGTTGAGATTAATGTTGAAGTATAATTTCAAGAAAAAAGTCGAAATGTCGAAGAAAAAGTCGAAATGTTGAAAAAAAAAAAGGCGAAATTTCGACTTTATTCACGAAATTTCGACTTTTTTCCTCGAAATTGTATTTCAACAATCTCGACATTTCGACTTTTTTCTCGACATTTCCACTTTTTTCTCGACATTTCGTCTTTTTTCTGGAAGTGCACAATAAAAAAAAATCTTCCACTCTCAAATTTTTTTTCTCTTGCTTGGCCCTAATACTGTTCCGTATGCACATGTGCACGGGCAAAGCATTTGTTTTCATATGTCAACATGGTGTGAATAGCTCAGCTAATGGGGGCTCGCTATTTGTACTCTGGTGCAAATAGTCACTCCGATAAAATAAATACCCCCCACATACTTAACCCCTGCCCATGACCTCACTAATTAGGAAAAAACCCTATAAATACAGGAAGTGGTCGGCTCGTCCTCCTTTTGATCCTGGACCAGAAGGGAAGTACGGTGAGTACTATTATTACAGTAACAGCTTTAACCAAATAAATACAACTAAATCTTTGAATACTGGTCCGTGTCTTGATTTATGCAGATGGTTATTTAGATTAACTTCACTTAAATGGAAAGCAAAAACAAACAAACCCGGGATAGTCTGTATCTGCCGACCACTAAGCAAAGACGCATGAAGAAATATGATGTGGCGAAGTGACAAGTAGTGACAGCTCCCTCACTTTGTCACAGGACTGTTGCAACTTTGAAAATAAACTCTGGCAACGAGTACATATTGATCCTTTTATGTGCTACGACATTTCCCTTGAGTAGTTTCTTTCTGAGGCTAAAACAGTTTTTCTAAAGGCTTTGATGAAGGTATTTACTTTGTCCGGTCTGCCTTTGAAGATCCAGTGAGATCACATTACTTATTTTACTTGATAATTATTTCAGTTAATTGCTTACCTGCTGAAACATGTAAGACAGGAAATACAGAACTGGTGTTCCTGCTGCAGTCAAACCTGAAGGTTATTTTCCAAATTAAATACTTGCTATTTGAGTGCATACGTGTATAAAGTACACAGCAAATACTTGAATGGTGCATTCAGAGCATTTAGAAAACTGGGCATGGAATGCTGTTGTTGATGTTGCCGGAGGAGGTTAAACTCTCCTTTGCTACGTTTGTGTGTTGAATGAAGACGGTTGTCCGTCTTCAGCGCAAACAAATAACATTTTTAACATAGCTGAATTCTGAAGTAAGTTAAAACATTCTGAAATCCTGCAGAGCTTTCATATGAAAACTGTTGCATTCAATCATTTGTCACGGCTTTTGACCCATCAAACACTAATATTTAGTTTTTTGCACATACCCCTCACATTGTAAAGATTGAAAACACCATCCATTCGTGTGCCTTAGTTAAGTTTTTAAAACCTTCAAAGTGTCAGGGTTTGACACTTCCCCCCCAGTCTTTGAGTTTCTGTTTTGCCCCGCCTGTGTCCCATCTGCCCTGATTGTCTGCACCTGTGTCTCGTCGTGTCTCGTTATCCCCTGAGTATATTTGGTCTTGTCATTCCCTTGTTCCCCGTCGGTCCGTACTGTGCTTCCCTCCATGTTTCCTGTTTTTGCTCCAGTTTTGATCCCTGTTCCTGTGTTAGTTTTTGATCCTGCCAAGCAGCGCTTTTGTTTTTGGTCCTTGCCTTTTTGGAATAAACCCTTTTTTGTTGCAAACTCCTGTCTCCGGCCCCTCTCTCTCTCCTGCATCTGGGTCCTCACCTCTCCAGCCTGATAGAACGGACCGATCAGCATGGACCCAGCGAGAGAGACTCTGGACTGGTGGAGGTTCTTCCTCCAGGAAGCCAGAAAGGCTAGGCCCTGTTGGCAGGAACCTGGTTCGCCCTTCAGGAGGAACACGCCTGGCTCTAGGTGGGCCCCGGAGCATCCAGGCTCTGGAGCAACGACGGCATCGTCGCCAGCCCCAGCTAGCCAGTTCCCCGAACCCGGGCTCCCCCTCAGCCAGCTCCACGTATCCTGGGTTCCCAGCCACGTCAAGTTCCCCAGCCAATCCCCGCGCCAAGCCCCGCGCCAAGTCGTCCAGGCCCCACGCCAAGACCCAGGCCTAGGCCTCGGGGACGTCCCCCCGAGCAGTCTCGCCGGTCTGCCCGGCCTCGGAGCTGTCTCCGGTTGTCACAATTAAATGGTTTGGTTTCAAATATAGTCCTTTATAAGTGTCATTTTAGTGACGCTTATTCATTTTAGAATGCAAAATTTTGTGTCTGTGTTTTTTTTTACTAAAGTCAACTTGTTTTGGAATGTGGATCAAAAAATCTAAATATCACACACTGATCCATCTTTCCATCCATTTACAGAATTCATTTTGTCTGAATATAGATGTCTTTTAAAGTTTTCTGTTTAACCTCAATGAATTTGGTAGAGTGTAGTGTAGAATATGTTGTTTAAATTTACTTTGTAAAATTTGGGGTTAGGGTTATGTCTTGTTTATGCACGTAAACATATGAGAGGCTTGATTAAGATGCTTTGGATCTATATAAGTTAATATTTCAGATGGAGTGTGGAGTTGGGGCTGTCAGGCTGGAGAGAAAAGGGAAATACCTAAGGAGACATGTCTGGATGTGGTGAGAAATGACTTATAGTTGGTTGGTGTTGCAGAAGACACATGGAAATAAATTATCTCAGGTGAAAGAAAAAATAAAATAAAAGGGAATCTGTGAAGATGACACTTTGGAATAATTACAGTCTGGCTTACAAGCTAAATTGGGAACATCCAAACCAAAATTTGACCCCAGCAAAGTGAAGAGGCTGTTTTGTTTGCTGTGTATAACTTTCTGTGAAATCAGCATAAAAGTCCTCCATTCAAACGAAGAGCTGGATTAGTTAAGCGGGGGATTTGTGTTCCATTCGCTTTCATGTGGCTTTGTAGCCACTGAAATGTAACCTTGTATTCAACTGTCATTAGACTGCAAACTCATTTGCCAGCTTACACTGAGGGAGTTTCAATTTAGGGTGTGCATTATTGATCCAAAGAGGCATTTGGTAAACAGCCAAAGTCCAGCTCTTATACCAATTATCAAATTTCCGCTTGTAATGGGCAGGGTTTCCCCCTGAGCCACTTAACGTAAAAGTCTCCCAGTTAAATACAGCAAATGATTTGGAGAAGAAAAAAAACACACAAAAAACAACAGGAAGTAACTATGTAAGGCTAAGTTTGCAGAGGCCTTGTCCATGCACGAGTAAATTACATTAGTATATCCCAACGTTTGTCTATAGCTCAACCTTCCAGATAATTAAAACAAAATGAGGAAAACAGTTTTGTTGACTTTCTGTGACCATAAATAAGTAAAATCCATCTTTGCATGGTCAAGAAATACAGTCTCTCCAGCAAACCCTGGGTATGGCTCAGTTGGACAAGCCCCAAAAATTTCCCGAGGGAGGCAGGATTATCAATCAGATTATCAATCAGATTATCAATCAGATTATCACCTTATTGGAGGTGATGGGGTTTGTTTGCCTAAATCAGGGATCGGCAACCCAAAATGTTGAAAGAGCCATATTGGACCAAAAACACAAAAAAAAAATGTGTCTGGAGCTGCAAAAAATGAAAAGTCTTGTATCAGCCTTAGAATGAAGGAAACACATGCTGCATGTTTCTATATTAGTTATAACTGGGGGGAGATTTTTTTTGTCATTATGCACATTATGCACTTTTCATTATGCATAGTCGAAATGTCGAGAAAAAAGTCAATGTCGAGTAAAAGGGCGAAATGTCAAGATTGATGTTGAAGTACAATCTTGAGAAAAAAGTAGAAATGTTGAGAAAAAAGTTTGAGAAAAAAGTCAAAATTTTGAGAAAAAAGTCAAAATATTGAGGAAAAAAAGTCAATTTCGAAGAAAAAATGTCAAAATTTCGAGAAAAAAGTCGAAATGTCAAGATTAATGTTGAAGTACAATCTTGATAAAAAAGTCGAAATGTCGAGAAAAAAGTCGAAATTGGTAGCCGTGAGCAGCTATGAAGTGTCAGAGCTCCTGGTAGATCTGATCGTTCCTTATCGCCCGTCTAGATCCCTTTTTAATTCTCTCCTCAGCACCAGGTTTATGAACATCTGCACCTCAGAGTTGGATCACCAAACAGACTTCTGCTGCCGTTGCTGGTGGAATAAAATGAACAAGAAGCCGTCAGAGTCTCTTTCTCTGATGTCACATCCTGACTCAGACGTCTGACTCCAACCCCCCGACCAATCGGTGGCCTGTAGTGTGATGACATCACAGCCCGACTCAGCCGTATCTACTCGGCACGTTAGACCCCTAGTGGGAAAGAACCAAACCGAGTCGGGCTGAGTAGGTACTAGTGGAAAAGCGCCATTAGAGGGTCTCCCACAACAAAATAAAGTAAAATGGATGGGGTGGGGGTGTTTTTGTAACATCAAATATCTGTCGAAACTGGATTAAGACTCAAATGTTACCCGGAGCCGTCTGCAAATACCTGTCCTGGCCCGGCGCCTCGGCCAGCCGTCCAAGGGGGGTTAAATAATTGTTGTGCCACATAGGGGCCGCTGTTCCAGTTATCAAGAGTCATTAATCATTTTATTCAACAATTATTAATAGTTAATAAAGTAGACTATTTATCAAATTTAATTATCAAAATGATTTAATGCTCGTGGGGCACCACCTGGTTTTCCAGGAAAAATTATAACTTTCACAGCGGAAATCAGTCTCAAAAAGATATTATTCTGCAGAGTAGTAAATCTTACAATTATCACTACAGAATAACGGTTGACGGCGTTACAGTTCGGCTCTAGCTCAATGTCAATGTCAAACAGCCATTGTGACCAGAATTTGTATAAAACACAAACAACTTCTCAATAAAATCAATCAGCATTTATTCACATCCAGGTGTCAAACAGATGGAAAGGCGACACCATTGAATAAATCCTGATGGCACACTATTTTAAAACATAAAACCATCAACTAACAAGAAAAACTACAAGAATGAAAATGAAGCTGCATGAAGGAAAGGAAATTGAAAACAATAATAAACACAATCACCTCTGTGGTTCAAAACAACGTGGCTGCATGTGGCCGGCCAAAGATGGCTGCGATATTTAAAGATGGCGGCGCCCTCGCCACGCCACGTGCAATCAGACCGGATGACAAACACAGCGTTTAAAACGTGAATAACTGGCGGAAAATGGCGCCAAGAAAATAAACGAACACAATAATGATAATGATGCCGATAGTTGAAGCCGGTGTTGCACAGTAATACGAACAGTAACTTCATTAAACAAAAATTTAGCTCTGAACCGCTCTAAATGAAACTGATCACCCAAAACACATAAAACCTCACGCCTCCCGGTCTCCGGATCTGGGGCTGCGGGCTCTGTCGGGGTTGATCGGGTTTCTGCCGGGGTTTTTCCCATTGGAGCTTTCAGTCCAAACAGTCTCCCGGCTCTCTTCTCCTTCCGACTCTGAAATGAAAAGGACGGTGGTGCAGCGTGCAGCAGCCGGGCGGTCCCCCCCTGGTCAACGGAGCTTTCACGTCATCTCTGTGCGCACGGGTCCGGTCCACTTGTCGGACGTGCGGGCTCCCGTCCGCGTGGGCGTCACGGACTCAGGTGGCGGGATGCTTCTCGGGCTGATCTGAGCACGCTGACCGGAGAATGAGGTTCTCCTTGCAAGAGAAAACTAGAAATTAGAAATTAGAGGCTTAGGCTTAAGGTTTTTCTCCCACTAGGGGAGTTTTTACCTGCCATTGTTTATGTAATAACTGCTCGGGGGTTTATGTTCTGGGTATGGGTCTCTGTAAAGCGTCTAGAGACAACTCTGTTGTATTAGACGCTATATAAATAAAATTGAATTGAATTGAATTAGAAGATCGGGAGCGCACGGCGCTTACACTCCGCCGGACAATCCAGTTTCCGAAGCGGCTCCCCCCTCCCAGCTCTCAGGGAAAATAGGGAGACGTGGTGTCGGCTGCACCGGTCGGCAGGAACGTCTGTCCGGTCCGCTGGGCTGAGGGAGAGAGGACAAGAGCTGGGGGGAACAGAGATTTGCACTCCGCGGGTGCGTGACGTCATGAGGGCCTGGCCAGTGATTGGACGCGCGCCCTTCAGGCGCCGCCCCCCCCCAAGGCACACTGGTCCTTGTAGTTTTTCAAGGCTGCCATTTTAAGAGGCATCTGAAGCTGATTTCGGGTTGATCCTGCTTTTTAAAGTCAAATTCACATTCACAAAATGTTCATAAGCATTTATAAATTCAGAGTTCACATCAGCCCCCGAGTCTCGCACTCAGAAGGCACGCCGATTTTTCCCAGTGGCCAGTCGCGGTACTGCAACAAAAAATCCCAAAACTGTTCACAGGAACCTCCAGCTGTAATCACCGGCAATTACTAATCTTTGTATTCTATATTTTTAAGTCATGGACTTTATATCCGTCAAAAATGTTTTATAACGGCCAGAAAAGTCAAAGAAAAGTCTCTTTCTGGGCGTGACGTCACGGCCGTGTCGGTGCCATTGATGTTGCCCCGGGGCATGATGGGAGGCCCCAGAGCATCATGGGAGGTGACTCAACTGCGCATGCTCTATGGGCCCCTTAATGCGGAAGTAAACCAGGAAGTCAGAAATGTGTTCGGCGTATGCGCTGGGTGAGCAAATTGCATTGAAATGAATGGGTGGCCATTTTCGATGTTCCATCCAGTTAATATTATAGATCCATGGTTCACATGAGCACATGAACGGTAGCCCAACAAAATGAACAACAAAGAGAAATAAGAAATAAAATAACATCCACATCATGGGAGCTTAAGAAATCATTCATCAAAAAAAAAAAGAACAGTCTGGTTTGTTAATGATCTGCTTGTTAATTGTTGGTGTGTTTTGTGCAGCAGGCAGACGTGGCCTCGGCGTACCGACCCTCAACACTCCAATCTGGCTCTTGGGAGACATTGTTAAAAGCATTAGTATAAAATCAACACACACCAATGATGCGTGCATTTACTTCGTTTTTATTGGAAACACCAGTTTTCCCATGAATTTCGTCTTAAAATATGTTTTATCAACTGGAACTATAATTTGCATTTGAACATTCTCCATTTGTGCTGCTTTAGAAACCTCCCGTGTTTAATGAATCGTGTTTTATCTGTACTTGTTCATAGAACTTCCACTCATGATGCAAATTTAAATTTAGTTGCTAAGCCATTCTGTTACATGTTTAAAAATATAAACAAAAGCAGCAAAAGAGCAACTACGACACGTACTGTAATACCAAAGCAGCTCTGCAGAAGTCAACAAGGAGGCACATCATAGACAAAAAACTCATAACGTAGTGAGAAAAGCCGGTGCTTGAGTAAAATGTGGCAATTACTTTTCGTTCAACTGTGCTGTTGCAACCCGAGTTATCCGAGAAGCGAGTGTGATAAACTGTGCACTACCTGCCAACACACAATTCAGCAGGAAGCTGAATCCAAAATGTCTGTAATTATAACATCCAAAGAGATCAGAGCCTGTTTAAAAAAGTCTAAATCAAAATAAAGCGGAAGCCAGACGGGGGAAGAAAAAAAAGTCTCATCATTTCATTTCCAACCATCACTGGAATGAAGCACAGACATTATTTAACAACATTCAATTCATCTGGAATCAGATGTGGATGTTTACAAATGCACCAAATGATGAGCCAAAAGCACTTTACTGACAATAAGACCTCATTGTTCTTGGCCATTCGACAAGCAGCAGGATTGCTGTGAGAGTGCTTGTTAACGGGCGTAAAAAAATAAAATCTAAATCTGCGTGTCGCCTTTGAGCAGCAACGCCGCTGCGTGCTAAATCTTACGGAGCAACAGCAGAATGAAAACTGTCCTCAGAGGAAATTTCTCTTTCAGCAAAAACAACCTCGTCGATTCAGCAGCTCATGTAGATTTTTGTAGAACGAGAGGCATTCAGTTCAAGGCGGGTGATGGATGTGGTGGGTGCTGAAGATAGATTAGAACCTCCTCAAACAGGATGTTTTCCCAGTTTTCCAGTAAATATTCAGAATGACAGATGAAACATTCACTAATATTTCAATCCTTTCTAAATGCGCTCAGTTTAAGGCAAGGCAAGTTTATTTGTGTAGCACAATTCAACACAAGGTAATTCAAAGTGCTTTACATTAACCTTAAAAGCGTCAAGACACAATTAAACAGTAAATAACAAATACAATTAAAGTTGTAAGCAGCGATGAACGGGCCCTCGCACTCATGGCCACCGCCCCCCATAAGCATATCAGAAACGACACCACCCACGAGTCTTTATGTCAAACCATTCAAAAGTTACTGCAGAAAAAAGGAACTATGAAATATCGACCAATCAGAAGAAGAGGCGGGGCTAATTTGCACCAATGAAGGTCAAGTACTAAAAACCGAGTTCAATGACACCACCCACAACTCTCTATGTCAAACCATTCAAAAGTTATTGCAGAAAATAGGGACAACCAATCAGAAGAAGGGGCGGGGCTAATTTTCACTAATTATTGTCAAGGACTCAATACCGAGTCCGATGACACCACCCACATGTCTTTTTCACAACCCGTTCAAAAGTTATGGCAGAGAAAAGTTTTCTAGGGGGCGCTGTTGAGCCATTTTGCCACGCCCATTAATGCAAACCATTTAATATCACATTTTTCGCCAGGCCTGGCTTGCATGCAAAATTTGGTGACTTTTGGGGCACGTTTAGGGGGAAAAAAGGCCCTCATTTCATCGGAGAAAGAAAGAAAGAAAGAAAGAAAGAAAGAAAGAAAGAAAGAAAGAAAGAAAGAAAGAAAGAAAGAAAGAAAGAAAGAAAGAAAGAAAGAAAGAAAGAAAGAAAGAAAGAAAGAAAGAAAGAAAGAAAGAAAGAAAGAGCGGACGGACGAACGAACGGACGGACGGACGGACGAACGAACGAACGGACGGACGGACGGACGAACGCCTACAGATACATTAGGGCCTTCGCACTTACAATTAATAAAAAGGTAATGTTCATTTAAAGCAGATGTTCCACCATGGCAGCATGAAGTGAGTGTGCACCCTCAGTAAAACCACACTGCTCCAGGCCCTTTCACTGTTTGTTGGAGGTTTATTGTCTATAGGTGAGGGCTACAGTGGCCGTGTGCTCTCCATGGTCACACCAAGATCACTTCATTTGTTGGGGGCAAAATCTGAAAGGATTGGATGATATGGAAACTCCATCCACCCAGCCATCCTTATTATACGTATGTATAACCATGCACACTTCATCCCTTTCATGGTCACGGGGGTCTGCTGGAGCTAATTCACAGTCCGAGTCCATCACTTACAATAGAAATATGTACTGTCTTAAGGCCAAATCTGCTCTAAGGATTCGTCCATGTATGTTTTCACTAAACAATGCAAAAGCCACACATTACATGGGCATGGCTGAGGAGGAAAAGGGAAAATGACAACTGAAGCTCTCCATTGTTTGGTATCCTCACATAATTGTCACATTACTCAGTTGTAAAAGCTTTTACAGGCCTGAAATTGCTGTGTTTTGGTCTGAGTGGATTTTCCAGAGTTGGCCTAACCCTCCCATGCTGAGAAGACATGCCCAGTAGGATTACAGTGGTCTTAACCAAGGAAGGGGACTGGGAACGTATCTGGTCGCCATGGGGACCTGCAGCTTGTTAGAAACACGGGAAACATGAGTTTCCCTGGAGGCGTCAACAATCTTCCTGGATTCAGGTTTGTGCTGGTGAACAAACGGTTATGAATCTGCAGATCTGAGATCAGAGAAACGCATCTCCTTAGTGTAGTCCGGCCCGATCACGTCATTTTCAAAACATCGGTATCGGCCAAAAAAGTATCGGGACATTCCTAGTTATTAATGTTTTTAATATATATTAATTATTACATCATTTTATAATTGTATTTAACAATACAGACAGTTGATGCGTGTTTATTATAAGATATTGCTTTTGGGCGGCGCCTGGAAGCTTGTTTTTGCTGGAGGGGGAAAGAAGCGTGGCTAACCACAGCTAGGCTACGCTCAGATAAACTGAGACCATGTTTGAAAGTTTTAAAAAGAAAGAAAAGCTGTCGGAGAAAAGTGACTGTAGTGTGTGGCAGGGTGGAGGAGCAGCCACTCAGCTGATTGGGCACAGATTGGGCACAGGTGTGCCCAATCAGCCTCTCCACCCTGCCTGGCTTGATAAAGAGCGGCTGCACACCAGCAAGAGGTCTGCTGGGAGGAAGCTGCTGAAGGTTCTGCTGGTGCCCGTGTGTCTGGGTGAAATAAAGAGTTCCTGCACTAAACCCTGTGTCCTCTGTCCTGTCGGGTGGCACTAGCCTTGCTACATAGTGTTATTTATTGTTATTAATGTTATTTTGCATTATTTTTGTTATTGCACTATTCTGCACTTTTTGTTTTAGTTCACAATTTCATGTTTCTACATTTTGTGCCATCAGTGCTGATAAGCTTTGTTTTGATCCAATGATGCAGTCAGTGAACAGAAATACATGTCCGTGTTGGAGAGAATGGACAATAAAAGAAACTTGGGACAATTTGAGTTTTAGTCCTTTTTTTTTTTAACTTAATTCATTGCCAAAATGTATCTGATCGGAAAAAAATATTGGAATTGTGTTGGGAGCCCAAAAAAAGTGATCGAATTGGGAAAAATCGGCATCGGCAGATACTCAAACTCAAACTTGTCTCCTGATCGGGACAACCCTACATCTCCTACAACCCATTTTCAACCTTCTTTTTAGTCATTAATGCATTTGTGCTACAGAAACACTCATTACTCACATTCTGTAACAGACAGTGGAAAAAAAAAACAAAAAAAAAACAAGTTAAAGCCATTCATTTAATGCTGTGGCTCTTTGCATAATGAAACGTTCTATGATAATAAAACATCACGGATGATGGTAATGGAGGGATTTATGGGCAGTGGAAGCATCTTTGTCAGAATTTTATGGAACAGTATTCATGGTGTTGAGAATATATGTTGGAGAAAACGGGATTCAGATTAAAAGAAGAACCTGCAAGATTCTCCGTCCCTCCGGTTTCCAGGGCCATTTCTGAGCCACTACCTTCTTTTAAATTCAGAACCCGTCCTCAGATGATATATATCTTATTATTTTATACATGAAGGTGGTGAACACTAGGTAGCTTAACATTTACTTTATGCTGGTATTCAATGTTCAAGTCATGAATTAAATAATACTATGCATTTGCACCGTCTCCCATCAGCCGGTGGTTGTCTGCAGTTTTGTTCTTTCCTGTTCTCTGTGATGTGTTTGAACACGGAAAAGCATTACAATCACACTGCTGGGTTATATAATCTCCTGTTTCTGCTATCGGAGTTTAGAATAAGTCTTGAATTGTGGCTAAAATGCAGCTCATGATTAATCAGCATTCAAACGGTAATTTTGTTTTAGAAAAAGGAAAGAAAACAGCCTAAAACACACGTTTCTTTGATTAAAACTTGCTCCTGGGTGCGACTAGTTGTTGTTGACCCTCTTATAATGGATATTTGCATTTTACAAACTTTGCACTGGGTTTTGTAGTCTTCAGTATCATTGAGCTGCACCCTGATGCCACTTCTAATTTGGTTCTCACTCATTTAATAATTTTTCTACCGTGCTTGAATTTAAATCTTTGGAGCTGACAACTGCTGAGCAACAGTAGCATATACTGAGATGACAACAATCTACCGTGATATGATGAAGTCGTACGGACTAGAAATGTAAAGGGGAAAGGCAACGCTGCAAAGTGGACCAATCAGCACATAACTACACATCTGGAGAGGGACCGGTAACAACAAAGGCTCTCCAACTATGGCTGATATTTGACATACATCGATGGTGTTTAGTAGAAGCATTTATCATTGATATCATTTATAATTCATCAATATCCCACAGTGAATTTTGATTTCGGTCTGCAAAGTGACAGACTCTCACCCTTCGGTTGCATCAGCTGAGGTTTCTCTGACATTTGGAGTTAAGAAATATCCACAGATATTTCCAAAACTAAAGAAATTGTCAAATTCAGGGGACCTTGGAAACCATAACTCATGATGTCTTACACACAACTCCTCTAGAAAACCCACAAACAGCCGGCCCTAGCACAATATGGGCCAGGAAGGAAACGGCATTATACACCTGAGCCTGACGAGACACAGGTGCAATCAATCAGGGGAGATTGGTTAAGGGAAGTTAAACTAGAACTTATACAAGGAAACTCAATTTTAAAATAAAATAGGAAGTAGACTATAAATAAAACCCCAACAGAATCCTTAGATCATTATGGAAAAGTATTAGGGCCATGCAGGAGAACAATATTTGAGAGGGGAAGATATTTTATTGTGCACTTCAAGAAAAAAGTTGAAATGTCGAGATTAATGTTGAAATACAATTTCAAGAATAAAGTCAAAATTTTGTGAATAAAGTCGAAATTTCGCCTTTTTGATCATCATTTCAACTTTATTCACGAAATTTTGACTTTATTCTCGAATTTGTATTTCAACATTAATCTCGCCATTCCGACTTTTTTCTCGACATTTCAACTTTTTTCTCTAAATTGTACTTCATCATTTATCTCGATATTTTGACTTTTTTCTCGAAATTTTGCCTTTTTTCTCAACATTTCAACTTTATTCACAAAATTTTGACTTTATTCTCAAAATTGTATTTCAACATTAATCTCGCCATTCCGACTTTTTTCTCGTCATTTCGACTTTTTTCTCGAAGTGCATAATGAAAAAAAAATCTTCCTCCTCTAAAATATTATTTAAATTTTTCTCCTGCCTGGCCCTAATACTCTTCCGTAGATCATGACACGTAATTGATGTCAGTAAACCTGAACCCCCCCCAACCGTCTTCACAACCGGTGAGTATGTGCTGGGTTTTCCGTTCATATTCCTACTTCTCTGTATCACAGAGCGTTTCATGGTCAACTAACGCCACACCTGTGGTTAAAAAAGGCACGGCAGTGCCTTTGTTTACGAAGGGCACTGAGGAAAACAACTTAAATGTGAAGCTCCTGGTGTGCTTTTACAGATTACCGTTAAAACATCCTTTCATGCTGTGTTTCAGGGAGCTTCGCTGCTTGTTCTGCTGCAAACTCAAAAGCTCTTCAGAGAATCATCAAGACTGCAAAAGAAAGTAATCGGTTTGGCCCTCGTCTCCCCGTCAGACGTTGCACTCAGTCTCAGGAGCCGAGAACACGATCAAGGACGGGACTGTACTCACTCCGGCCACCATTAGTTTCAGCTTTCATCCTCCCATGGCCTTTCTAGGTCAATACAATCCAGAACCACCAGGTTTAAAAATAGTTTCTTCCCCAATGCAATCATTTCACTCAACAAACGAATAAGAAATCCAGTCACCCGCTACCCCGTCTTTCACTTACATACTTGTACTCTATTACAAAAAAGTCTGTTTATTTTGTCATATTTTATATTTCCTTTAACAACTTCTAATTTTGCTGCACCGTAAAAAGGCATTCAGTTCTACGGAAGAGTATCAGGGCCATGCTGGAGAAAAAATATTTGATTGGGAAAGATTTTTTTTATTGTGCACTTGGAGAAAAAAGTTGAAATCTCGAGAAAAAAGTCGGAATATTGAGATTAATGTTGAAATATCACTTCAAAAAAAAAAGTAGAAATTTTACCTTTTTTCTCAACATTTCAACTTTATTTACGAAATTTTGACTTTTTTCTCTAAATTGTACTTCAACATTAATCTCGACTTTTCAACTTTTTTCTCGAGATTTCAACTTTTTTCTCGACATTTCGACTTTTTCTCAAAGTGCATAATGAAAAACAATCTTCCCCCTCTAAAATATTAAAATCTAAATGTCGAGAAAAGAGTAGAAATGTCAAGATTAATGTTGAAATACAATTTCAAGAATGAAGTCAAAATTTTGTGAATAAAGTCGAAATTTCACCTTTAATTTTCTCAACATTTCCACATTAATCTTGACATTTCTACTTTTTTCTCGACATTTCGATTTTTTTCTCGACATTTCGACTTTTTTCTCTAAATTGTACTTCAACATTACAGTTTTTCACAATTGTTTAAACACATTTCCTGATAGACTACCTCACTTTCTCAAAACTCTAAACACAAATTAAAAAACTCACACACAAAATGCAAAATCCTACACTTCTCTTGCAAAAGCACACTCTACCCTCAAAACAGTGTTAACTCTTTACTAAATGGTATTTCCTTCTCAAATGCCAAACACATACATCATTTGAGTAGACATTTCTAAGCACCCACTGAACACCTATGTGCAGAATGGAAGACACTATAGTATGAATGGAAAACACTATATGAATGAATGAATGAATGCCTCAGTAGAATCATGCATTTGTATGTTCAGTGTTACACCTTCAGCTGTTGGATGTAATATATCACCATATAGTATTCTTATGTATAGGCTACTCAAATAGAAAAACAACACACAATTCTTTACTGCAACAACAAATAATATTTTACAGTATTTTGACTCAAAATGTGCAGTCCACTGGACATTACAGCAAGCTGTGGATGAAAACTTGACAGAAAATAGAAACAGAACAAAAGTATTAGGCTGCATCCTGCCTTTCATCCCTGGCTGGCCACAGGACCTCGTCCACGTCGATGTTCTCCCTGGCCAAGCAGCGGGGGAACAATCTCCTACAATGCTGCATGAAGCCTGGACAGGCCTCAGCAGAGACATCGCCACATGTGTCCTCCATGGCCTACAGCAGTGGGATCCGTGTCTGAGGATTTCTCTCATATACCTTCCATCTCCAGGCAGAGAAAAACTCCTCAATTGGGTTGAGGAAGGAAGAGTATGGAGGGAGATATAGGACATCAACTTCTGGATGGTCCCTGAACCAGTCACGGACCAGAGCAGCCCGGTGGAAAGTGACATTGTCCCAGATAACAACGAACCTGACCAGCTCTGTGTCCTCCATCTGGTCTGGCTGGACAATGATGTTGTAGAGCTGGTCCAGGAATGCTAGAAGAAGTGCAGTGTTGTAGGGGCCAAGGGTGGCATGGTGATGGAGGACGCCGTGGTGATTGATGGCAACACACGTTATGTTCCCTCCACGTTGGCCAAGGACCTCTGTGATGGCACGCTGGCCGATGATATTCCTCCCTCGGCGCCTTCTTTTTACAAGGTTGAACCCCGCTTCATCAATGAATATGAATTCAATGGCAAATTGCTGATTGCATGTTGCACAACAGCCTTTGGAGTTTAGAAATGTGATTGACTGTGTGTTCTGTGTGAACAGCAAGAGAGGGAATTCAGGAAGAGTGTGCAGGATATTGGGAATTGTGTGCTGTGTTGTGAGAAATGTGTGGTATGGAATGGGAATTTAAGTCTAGAGCAGTAAATGTACCAGGATTGGTTCAGCCACCTGAAACATGAGTTTCAGGTTGTGCACATTGTGTCTGATGTTCCAATAAATGTGTTTAAACAATTGTGAAAAACTGTAATCTCGACATTTCAACTTTTTTCTAAACATTTCGATTTTTTTCTTGAAGTGCATAATGAAAAAAAAAATTTCTTCTAAAATATTATTTTTATTTTTCTCCTGCCTGCCCTAATACTCTTCCATACAGTTCAGTCCAAGTCAATCAAGGTTTATTTTCAACAGTCCGCAATCTCAGCTTCTTTCAGGTTATAGAGTTCAATCAGAGACAATAAAAAAAGGTTTTTGATGTTTGCTATAAGAAAAAGGAAACAATATGGTCATCATCACGAGTCTTTGGAACACACACCCGTAAACTTAGTCTTTTGGTGTAAAGGGGACAACCGGAGGTAGATTTTGGGGTATATTAGTGTCACAACAAAAACTTGAGACATATCGTTCTGTTCCCTGAAAAGGGGATATTAGTCTCAACGAGCAGGGACTGTAATGTTCTTTTAATTTGCAATCAAATCAAAGTCAGCAAAATGTATAATGGATTTGTTTGTGGATACTCAAAACATGTCCAAAGTTTTTTGTCCACTAACAGATGTTAAAGGGTAAATAAAGGGTATGAACTCATACCCAAGCAATTAATATGTATTTTAATCGTAAATGGTATTGAAACATGGAGACTGATGGTTCTGTGAACACAGTCAAAAAAATCCATTGAATTGAATAATACGTATGAATTGGAAATGATGTGCTGCAGTGTAAAATGAAATAAATATAAGGTTCTACATGGTAGTCAAGTTTATTTCTATAGCACTTTTAAAAACAACCCCAGTTGACCAAAGTGCTGTACAAACTAAAACAAATAAAAATTCTGAAGTCAACAGTACTAAAACATAAATGACATAATATGATTAATTAATATACACAATAAAAGCCAAGTTACTGTGCTCCAGCTGGAGGAGAAGCCAGCGGGAAAGGTGTGTTTTTAACACTGATTTAAAGTGGTCTGGGCAGATCTGACACTAAAAGATGGAATATTCCACGATTTGGGAGCAACAAGAGTTCGTCATAAATATATTAGTGTTGCTCTGTCCAGGACATATCCAGGATTATGGATATATATATATATATATATATATATATATATATATATATATATATATATATATATATATATATATATATATATATATATATATATATATATATATATATATATATATATATATATATATATATATATATATATCCATATCCATATCCAATGTTTTAGTATACACAGGACTGTCTCAGAAAATTAGAATATTTTGATTTTCTGTAATGCAATTAAAGAAACAAAAATGTCATACATTCTGGATTCATTACAAATCAACTGAAATATTGCAAGCCTTTTATTATTTTAATATTGCTGATTATGGCTTACAGTTTAAGAAAACTCAAATATCCTATCTCAAAAAATTTGAATATTCTGGGAATCTTAATCTTAAACTGTAAGCCATAATCAGCAATATTAAAATAATAAAAGGCTTGCAATATTTCAGTTGATTTGTAATGAATCCAGAATGTATGACATTTTTGTTTCTTTAATTGCATTACAGAAAATAAAGAACTTTATCACAATATTCTAATTTTCTGAGACAGTCCTGTATATATATTCATACAATTTTAACTAAAAACCAAGGACCAAAAGGTGTAGACTGAAGCCTAAGCTTATGACTCCTACCCTTTTCACATAAAATTGTTTTAGCTTTTATAAACTAGTGCATTTAGCATTTAGAGAATGAAACAAAATACATAAATAAATCCATATTAGAAGTTGCCCAAGTATACACAAAATAACTGTATACAAACATACAGCATATTCCACATGTCATTACTAAATATCATTCCATACAGTGTATGTGGGTCAATGACGTGACACCTATATTTTCTGAAAAACAGATTTTTTTTCAATTCAAAAAATTTTTAAATGGATAAAAAAATACCATATACAGTATATGAACTACCTGTCCCACATATGGACTCACTTGAATTTTACATAAAAATACTAGTTATTTGGGATTTTGTTGTTGTTCTAAGCATCAAAATGTCATGTGGTGCGACCGTCCGACCATGACTCTTGTTTGGAAAAACTTATTTGAAATCACTCTAAATGTTTTTAAATCAATCTTCTGCCCTATCTGGCATGATTTACAAAGTGTCTTCTAGTATGTAAGATTGCAACACATTTGTATTTATATTTCCATCATAATATACAAACAAAGTTTGACTGATGTCCATTTTATGAAATATCATGTGGCGCGACCATTAAAAAAACAACCATTTTTGTATAATACTGAAAAAAAGATGTCAAGATGTTAAGGAAATTAATTTATTTTAATATGAATCATGGTTGCACCACATGACCTTTTTTAAGGCTAGTGCCAATTCATCTTGACAAAAAACTCTGTCAATGTTTGAATTACTGCAATAGATAGATTCTTATTTTATTATTTTAAAATTGACCTGTTGAAAATCCTTCTTCGTCATTGACCCATATATATATATATATATATATATATATATATATATATATATATATATATATATATATATATATATATATATATATATATATATATATATATATATATACACACACAGGGGCCACGTATACAGACAACAACCCTGCACACTTACACTCACATCTACGGGCAATTTAGAACAATCAATCAGCCTAACATGCATGTTGTTGGACTGTGGGAGGAAGCCAGAGAGAACCAGCGGGAACCAACGCCGGCATGGACAGAACATGCAAACGCCACAGAGGAAGACGCCCCGCCGGGAACCTCCTGGCTGTGAGTTAGCAGCACTAACCGCTAAGAAACCGTGCTGCCACTCCTGCAGCCATGAATCATGAAAGAGAAGACTAACTCTCTCTCCGTCCAGCAGCTCAAGCTCTTCCATCCCGCCTTCCAGGGATCTCACTCCCCACCACGATGAAAAGAAGGTCAGAAAGAATTACTTTCTCAATGAGGCTGCAGCAATCTGAATTCAAAGACATCTGTGAACTTTTCTTTTCTTTGACCTCTTTTAAACAAGATTTGTTTAAGGATCTATTTCCTTGTATTAATACAATAGAAAACACCCCGTGTTCATGTGTTCTGTTATAACATGTTTTGTGAATGGAGACAAAAACTAATTGGAGCACTGTGTTGAAACAAGTAACTATGCGATAAAGATGTATTTATAGTTGACATGTGATTCCAAACAAAAATAAAAGCAGCGATGAACGGGCCCTCGCGCGTGCAATTTTCACCAATAAAAGTCAAGGACAGAAAAATAAGTCCGATGACACCACCCACGAGTCTTTATGTCAAACCATTCAAAAGTTATGGCACAAAGTAGGAACTATCAAATATCGACTAATCAGAAGAAGGGGCGGGGCTAATTTGCACCAATTTTGTTCAAGGACTCAAAACTAAGTCCGATGACAACACCCACAACTCTTTATGTCAAACTATTCAAAAGTTATGGCAGAAAATAGGAACTATCAAATGTCGACCAATCAGAAAAACGGGCGGGGTTAATTTGCACCAATTAAGGTGAAGGAGTCAAAACCGAGTCCAAGGACACCACCCATGACTCTTTATATCAAACCATTTAAAGGTTATGGCAGAAAGTAGGAACTATCAAATATGGACCAATCAGATGAAGGGGGAGAACCGGTTCCCAGTGTTTCAATTCCTTGGAATTGTTTGCCTTTTTCGCAAACGATTCCCTTATTGATTCCAGTGGGCACGAATTACGTCACCAAGCACGTTGCGCAACGTGCGCATTCGCGCCCAGCAGGAAAACACGGGGACAAAGCGGCATAAACACTCGAAAGTTTGGTTACATTTTACCAAAAAGGATGACAACAGGGCGACAATACTTGCAATGTGGACATTTCAACAAAGGGGGGAAACTGTTAGGGCTCGACCGGCTGGTGCACTGGGAGCGCGGAGTCAGCCGGCGTGTGGTAAGGCTGATTTATGGTTACGCGTTAAACCAACGCAGAGCCTACGGCGTAGGGTACGCGGCGACACGCACCCTACGCCGTAGGCTCTGCGTCGATTTAACGCAGAACCATAATTCATGCTTTAGAAGAGCTGCGCGCTCGGCCACGTGGACGAGCCAGGCGCTCCGGCAGACGCTGCAGATCGTCAGCTCATCTATGGAGAAGTTAAAGAGCAGTCACCGCTAGCTTCTCCTTTCATCAAGGCAGGAAGAGTATCAGGCCAGAATAGATGAATGTCACCAGCAGTGACTAAGTTTGTGGTGTTGAACATGTTACTGGACATTCTTGTGTAATTTCCACAAAATAATTTGTTGTATTTAGTTCATTTCTACAGAAGAATATTTATTTTATTATTATTATTTTATATTAAATAAATATTTTATATTACAAATAATTTTGTGGGGACCCCCTGGCACCATCGAGGAGCCCAAGGCTGGGGGCATCTTAAAATTGTTTCTTCTCCTTTTTTCCAAATGAGAATCGATAAGAGAATCGATAAAGAATCGAATCGTTAAGCAGAATCGAAAATGGAATCAGAATCAAAAAAATATTATCAATTCCCATCCCTAATGGAGACGCACATTTTGATGTATAACACACCTGGGTGCACGTTACGGTTCGGGCGAAGAAACGGCCGAAGAAATGGCATAAATTGCGCCAAAATTACACGATTAATTCAAAATGGCCGACTTCCTGTTCGGTTTCGGCCATGTCGCCAAAGACGAGAAAAACAAAACCAACATTTCCTACAGATACAATAGGGCATTCGCACTGTCAGTGCTCGGCCCCTAATTAGAAAAATAAAGAAAAAGCTCTTCCTTCGTGCTCCTCCTCTACATCCTTGACTTCTCGTCTGCGCTACAAATCTTTACCGTATATAAATCTCTTCTGTATGGAGTTCCTGAGGAGAATATGTAACTTTAAATATACCTATAACAAGTCAGCGAAAGCAGCATAATAAACATGAAACATGAATTAAACTTCTGCACTGTTATATAAAAAAGCATAGAGTGATATAGAAAAGTACTTCTGTTTCCAGTGCAGACAAATATCTTTTGCATGTTGATTTCAAGTGAAATTTAAATGAAATGTTATTGTTTTAGTGCCCACTCCCCGCCATCTGCTCGCTACCATGTGTTGGCTTTTGCCTTTCAAATGTTTTCTTTGCACACTGAGGATTAATTCTCTCATCTGACCTGTTGACACTGGACGCAAGAATTTGGATTTAGTAAAAGTTTCTGCGAGTTTTTCTTTGCTAGTTAGACATACTTGGAAAACAAACTCATTATTTCTTCCTCTGTGTTGCGTGTAGCATTAGAATTAATAGCAAGGAATAGTAGCCCTGATAGAAAAAAAAAGAAAAATCATCACTAAACAGAAAGTGTATTTTCATGAATATGCAAGGATGTGCAAAAGTAACTACAGGAAGATCTCTGGACAAAAACTAATGAGTCCGAGTCAGCAACATATCCTGAGCCAACCTTTGTCACGCCAGCTGGAGGATGTAATTAACATGTAGAGAAACCTGTTCATTATGATTCTGTCAAAACAACTCAATGAAAAATGCTGCAAAGTTCCAAAGTTACTGCCTGTAAGGTTAGATTTTAAAAAAGAGGCAAAGATAGGAAGCCCATGAAACTTGGAGGTTTTGCTGTTCCCTACATGTAAATGTCCTGATCAGTTGTCCCCCAGGGATCCGTTTCCCTTAATTTGCAGACTCTATTTTTTTATTATTACACATAATTTGTGGCAAAACCTGCAACTCACTCTCTTTTAGTGATAAAATCTCATTTGGATGATTTCAATCAAATGTATTCACATTAGGAATGAGCGATACTTTACCGTTCACGATATACCGTCAGAAAGAAAGAAAGAAAGAAAGAAAGAAAGAAAGAAAGATATGAGCCTGAAAGAAAGAAAGAAAGAAAGAAAGAAAGAAAGAAAGAAAGAAAGAAAGAAAGAAAGAAAGAAAGAAAGAAAGAAAGAAAGAAAGAAAGAAAGAAAGAAAGAAAGAAAGAAAGAAAGAAAGAAAGAAAGAAAGATATGAGCCCGAAAGAAAGAAAGAAAGAAAGTAAGTAAGTAAGAAATGAGCTTCCTCCACGCCGAAGCGTTGCCGTCCTGAGGATTCCCCTGGAGCAATCTCTCCTCCAGGAAATACCACCGAGGACATTCTGAGGTCCATTGACACCCGCTTGGCCTCCCATGACTCCCGTTTATCCCTGGTGGAAGTCCTGCACAAGGAATTCCAGTCATTAAGAGAAGCTGTGGAATACGGTAACCAGCAGGTGGAAAAATTGATGGCTGAAAACACCAATCTGAAGAAGTCGATGAAATCCATGTCAGAGGGTTTTAGCCGACTCCAAAATGAAAATAAATCTTTAAAGGAGGCCGTTTTAGACCTTCAAGCTCGTTCCATGAGGGACAACTTGGTGTTCTCGGGGATCCCGGAGAAACCTGATGAAGATCCTGAACAATCCGTCCAGGATTTCATCCGGAACCACCTGAAGCTTCCAGAAGACCTGGCGAACTCCATCACGTTTCACCGCGTCCATCGCCTAGGAGGAAGAAGACCCGAAGCCCAGAGACCCAGGCCCATTGTTGCTAAATTCGAACACTATAAAGACAAAGAGCTTGTGAGAAGACGGGGGCCACAGCTACGCGGATTGCCGTTCTCCGTGAACGACCAGTTCCCCCGGGAGATCCTGGACCGTCGCCGAGTCCTCTTCCCGGTCCGGAGGAGGTTCATGACGGAGGGATCTCGTGCTGTCATCACCGTGGACAAGCTGTACGTGAACGGACAACTGTACCGCGACTCCAACATCACGCCCTGGCTCTTCTAAAAAGGATGAGTACAAAATTTACTTTCTTTTCCTCTCTTTCTTTCTTACTAACTGGTGATTAGGTTAGATATAGTTACATAAACACTTGGTGATTAGATTAGATATAGTTTCATAAAATATTCTCGGTATATATTAATGTATTAATAATTCTTGCTCTGCTAGTCTCGGTAAGTTATAGGCTCACACTGGTGACTGCCTTTCTCTCTCTTTTTTTTATTTTCTCTATTTCTTTTTCTATCATGTTTAGAATTATCTCCCTCCCCCCCACCTCACTCCCTTTCCCCTTTTTTTTTCTTTTTTCCCTCTATGTCCCACTCTGCTGCACTTTCTTTCTCGGTTTGGTAAATTGGTACAAACACACATTTCACACATCTAGAATAACATGGCACACACACATACAACAGCTTTTCATGCAACATTACCACTTACATATAATGTTACTTTCAATGATTGGATTATGGATAAATTAAAGTTTGTCACCTGGAACGTAAACGGAGCCGGGAACACGGCAAAGAGATTAAAACTTCTTAACCACATACAAACTCTGCAGGCGGACATTGTCCTACTGCAAGAAACTCATTTAGTTAAAGCTTCGGTAGATGCATTGGCCACGGCACAATTTCCGCATGTTTTCTGCGCCTGTTACAACTCCAGACAAAGAGGGGTAGCAATTCTCATTAATAAAAGAGTAAATTTCACCGTAAAGGACACTCACATTGATTCAGAGGGTAGATATTTAATTTTAGTCTTGCAAATTCAAAGCCTGAATTTATGTATTTCTAATGTATATGGCCCAAATGTTGATGACTCCTCGTTTTTTCACTCTTTTTTCACCTCACTTTCTGCTCACCTAGACAACACAGTCATCATCGGAGGAGACTTCAACATGGTTCTGGACCCTGGAGTGGACAGGCTCAGTAATGCAGGCGGACACAGGAGTTGGCAGTCAGCAAGTATTGTTAAGCAATACATGAATGATCTGGGTCTTTGCGATACATGGCGCTCTCTACACCCAACCCTTAGGAACTACACTTTTTTCTCAGCCGTTCATCACTCATATTCTAGGTTAGATTATTTTTTAGTCAGTAGCTCTCTGATGAGAGATATCTCAGAATCACAAATTCACCCAATCATTATTAGCGATCACGCACCGGTTTCTTTCACTCTGGGGAAGAGGGGGAGCGTATCATCCTCCAAAGTTTGGAGATTTAATACATCATTGCTCAAAGACCCCGACTTTATTAATTTCTTTAAGAAAGAATGGGATATATTTTTACAAAATAACGACCAGCCGGAAATATCAGCGAGCGTTCTATGGGAAGCAGGAAAAGCAGTAATGCGAGGCAAAATAATTTCCTTTTCTTCAAATAAGAAAAAAAAAGACAACTTAAAAACAAAAGAATTAGAGTGTGAAATAAAGACGCTAGAGGAGGCCTTCCAGACCTCTGCAGACGAACGTATCCTTAACAGAATAAGGAAAACTAAAATAGAATTAAATAAAATAATTGACGCAAAAACACAGTTTCTAGTACAAAGGCTTCGCCTGGAAAACTTTGCACATGCTAACAGATCGGGAAAATACTTAGCCAATCAATTAAAAATAAACAAAGAAAAAACAACCATAACATCCATTAAGGACCAGTCAGGGGGAGTTACACATGATCCCTGTTTAATAAATTCAGTCTTTAGAGACTTTTACTATAAATTATACTCGTCACAAATTGAACCATCTGATCAATCCATTAATGAGTTTCTTGGAGACATTAATCTGCCGAAGTTACATCAGGAACAGGTTACGAATTTAGACTCACCGCTCTCAATAGGAGAACTCCATGAAGCTCTTCAACATATGCCCAATAATAAAGCTCCGGGCCCAGATGGTTTCTCAGCTGAATTTTACAAGGAATTCTGGAGTATATTAGCACCAACATTTTATAAAATGATTCTAAATGCTAGGGAGAATAAAAGCTTACCCTTAAATATGAACTCTGCTAATATTAGTCTTTTATTAAAACCGGACAAGGATCCCTTGCTCCCATCGAGCTACCGCCCAATTTCATTGATAAATGTAGACCTTAAAATAATTAGCAAGGCCATTACTGAACGTCTGAAAAGAGTCACCCCTTCTATCATACATCCGGATCAAACAGGCTTCATTAAAGGTAGACATTCGTCTACTAATATTCGCAGATTATTAAATATTATAGACTATTCGAGTATCAATAAACAGGAGACTACTATTATATCCTTAGACGCGGAAAAGGCATTTGATAAGGTAAATTGGAAGTTTCTATTGGCAACTTTGCATAAATTTGGATTTGGCGAATCTTTCATTGACTGGATAAAAATATTATACAGCTCTCCCAAGGCACGTGTCAGGACAAATGATCAAATCTCTACAAGTTTTACCTTGCAAAGAGGCACTAGACAGGGTTGCCCTCTCTCTCCCTCATTATTTGCAATATTTATTGAACCCTTAGCAGCAGCTATTAGACAAAATCAAAATATTAAAGGTATACAATGTAAAATATTAGAGCACAAAATAAGTCTTTATGCGGATGACGTACTCCTCTTCCTCCAGAACTCACGATCTTCACTATCACAGACAATTGCACTTATAGAGGGATTTTCATCTCTGTCTGATTATTCTATTAATTGGTCTAAATCCACTGTTTTGTGTGTTAACTGCAATTTTAGGAATATAACCAATACTCAATTACAATCAGGGAACATTAGATATTTAGGCATAAACATCTCCCCTAGGCTGTCAGAGTTAATAAAATTAAATCATGTTCAGCTTATAAAGAAAATAGAAGATGATCTTTCCAGATGGAGCTCTCTCCCCATTTCGCTCATGGGTAGAATAGCCACCATTAAAATGATGGTTTTACCAAAAGTAAATTATTTTTTCTCAATGATACCATGCAAACCCCCTCTTTCCTGGTTTAAATCGTTGGACTCATATGTATCAAAATTTCTGTGGAAAAATAAAACTCCACGTATTAGTTTAAAGACATTGCAAAAATCCAAAGAATATGGAGGTTTAGAATTACCTAATTTTCAGTATTACTTCATAGCCAGTAAGTTACAGTATATTGTAAAATGGTCAAAAGATCATCCTTTAGATAGTCAATGGCTGGACTCAGAGCAAGTGTTTTGTAATGAACTAGAAATCTCAGAGTTACCATTTATTAGTCAAAGTATCAAACGTCATCAATGTTTCAAAAGCATTAATATTAGCACAACTTTATCAGCTTGGTGGGAATTTCTTAAAATAGCTAAAATTTCACTTTTTCCATGTGACCGTACACCCATATGGAACAACCCAGACATCGTGAAAAAGGATAAAAAGATGGTTAACTTCGTTCAATGGAGAGATCAAGGAATACGGTACTTACAGCACGTAATTGTAGGAGGACAGTTTGTACCTTTCAATACACTTATTGTTCAATACGGAGTTAGCAGGAATACATTTTTAGAGTATCAACAACTTAAGGCAATAATAAATAAAACATACAAAATTAGCCAATTAGATTTAAAACTTCCCGCTAAGATAATAGATTTATTGAATCTAAGCACTTTAAAGTTGTTATCAAAACTCTACAGGTTAGTGTCTAAACTGGACGATTCAGTCTCTCTCCCGATCTCTAAGTGGGAGGCGGATCTCTCTCTTAATACCGACCAGTTTTCTTGGTCACAAATATGCTTAAATACGTTTACTATGACTAAAAACCCAAACCTACAACTTATACAGTACAAAGTTCTTCATAGAATACATTATACTGGACAAAGGATGTTCCAGATGGGCTTTGTCACCTCTAATATCTGTTCACAGTGCACAGAGAACACCCCAGATAATTATATGCATGCTTTATGGTTCTGTACACCGGTACAGAGGTTCTGGAAGGAGATTTGTGAGGATTTATCCACATGGATCAACCACAGAATCCCAGTGTGCCCCACGGTATGTATATTAGGTCACCTGGGAGACACTCAAATAGATCCTAATTGGACACACCGGGTTCTCACTGCCTTATGTATCGCAAAGAAAACCATTCTAGTAAATTGGAAACAAAAATCCAGTTTATGTATCAACCATTTTAGGAATCTTTTATCAGATCATATTAGTAGTGAGATAATGTCTGCCTCCACTGAACAACATTCGGCTGAATTGCACTCTCTGTGGTCCCCGTTTATTGGCTTCGTTACCTAGTGGGGGCGGGGGGGTGGTGATCTCGTAGCCCTTGGGGTTGGGGGTCGGCTTGGGGGGTCTGGGGCGCGGGCCTCGGGTGGCCCCTGGGGGGCGGTGGGGGGGGCCGCGGGGCCCTGTCCCTAGCCGGTGGGGGCCTTGGGGGCCTGTGGGGGGGGTTACCTCATGGCGGTGGGGGGGGGGGTGGCTGGGGAGGGCTCGGGCGGGGGGCTGTGGCTGGGGCGTCTCCGGGCCTCCTGGGGGGGGCGGGGCCGTGGGCGTGGGGGTCCCACCCGGAGGGCCCGGCCCTGCCTGGGTGGGGGGTGGCTGTCTGCGCTGGGGGGGCATTGCTGCCTTGGTCCTCCGTCGCTGGGCGGGGGCCAACTGCCCCTGCGGATGTGGGGACTCCGGGACCCTTGGGGTGTCCGCCGGGGTGGCCTCGGGGGGGGGTGGGGCCGGGTCCGGGGAGCGGGCCTCCCCTGACCGGGGGGTGCACGGGCGGGCGCGACGGCGGGGTGGCACCATTCCCAGGTATCTATGTCTTATGTTGTCAGTATGAATGGGAGGATGTTGGACCGTTTCCCCCTCCGTCTGGGGGCTCCGGCGGCGCCGGGGGCGCCCTTGGAGGTACGGTGGGGCCCTTGCCCGGCTCGGGGGGCCGGCCCCCGTCTACTGGACGGCCGGTGGGGGGACGCGGGTGTCTTATCAGGGCCGGCTTTGCTGGTCCTGCTTCCTGGCTTCGGCCTCCGCTCCCCCTCTTGCCCCCCCTACACGATTCATACGCACATAGGCGAAAGGCGGGGGGTCCGGGTCGTGGGGGGCACTGTCCCGCGGGGCCTGGCACTCCCCGCCTCACGGTTTTAACAGCAAAATAGACACTGCACATTCAACACTTAATAAATACATTTGACAAGGACACGTAGTTCGGGAGGGGGGGGGGTCTGTGTCAATCGATACTTGGCCCTCCCTCCTCCCTGTTTTTATGGCATTAATCACATGCACTCAACACAAGGGGCGGGAGGGGGTCCCACATGACCCGCGTTCCCTCACCGGCCTGGGCCTGGGACGGGTGGGTCGGGTTACCCGGGCCTGGCGGGGCCCGCCGTGCAGCCTGGGGTGCCTTCTGGCGGTGCTGGATCCCCCCGGGGAGGGGGAAACGGTGCGTGATTGTATGTCTGTGTCGGTGGGAATGCGGTATGGAAGGGTCCTGCCATGGAGGATTTGAGCCTCCATTGGCAGGACATCAAAAACTTAATAATTTATCAATATTATTTTATACAAAGATGGTTATTATTATTATTATTATTAGTATTATTATTAGTATTATTATTATTATTATTATGTATAGTATATTATATTATTATTAGTATAGGTATCGAATAGGTGAATGGATGAATGAATGGGATGCCTGGGTCTGGGGCCCTCCGTTGTCGGGCCTGCGCGGGTGTCGCCTTGTTGGGGGGTTCCCTCTCTCCGGGCCCGTCTCCGGTCCCCCCCGCTGCCTCTACGGCGGGGCGCCCCTCTGGTCTTGGAGGGCCACTTTCGTGGGGGACGGGTGCGCCTGCCCGCGTCGGCGGCCGGGGCGGCTCTGTCTCTCCGGGCAGGCTGGCCCCCTGCCGGGTGGGGGTCGTTGGCCTGAAGGGTGAGGGCCTCCTGGCCGCGTGTCCGGCCCGGACCGGGTGGCCGGGGATTGCCTGGGTCGCGGTCCGCCGCCGCGGGATCCCTGGCTGCTTCTTTCCGCGCCGCGGGGGCCCCGCCCGCGGGCCCCCTCGGCCGCCGCCGGGTGGGGGGGGGGCCTCGCAGGCGGTGGGTTGCCTCCCTCCTACTTCTCCCCTCTGTGGGGTTGCCGGTGGCCTGGGTTCCGGGCTCTTCCTTGTCGGCCTCTGGTCTCGCGGGTGGCGGGGTTGCTCCCCCCCCTCCCCCACTATAGATACACTCCAGGTGGAGCTTTGTTTGGTTTATTACACACACACACACACACACACACACACACACACACACACACACACACACACACACACACACACACATACACACACACATATAGTCATTTAGTCACATGCATACACACACACACACACACACACACACACACACACACACACACACACACACACACACATGCATGATCATATACATACACACACACACACATAGACATACACACTGGCTTGTTCACCTGCATGCTGGCTCTCTAGTTTTTGGGTTTAGGTAGCGGTAGCGATAGCTTAGCTCAGACTGCGATCAGATCTCAAAAAAAAAAAAAAAAAAAAAAAAACACACTGGGTTTGTATGTGTATATTTATGTATGTCTACGCATATGTGTGCGTATATATATGTATATATTACATATAGTAATAATGCACATATATACACCTTTGGTTTCTACCGTCATGGTATCAATCAATAATATGTGTGCAGACAAGGTAAAAAAAAAAAAAAAAAAAAAAAAAGAAATGAGCAAGAAAGAAAGAAAGAAAGAAAGAAAGAAAGAAAGAAAGAAAGATATGAGCCTGAAAGAAAGAAAGAAAGATATGAGCCTGAAAGAAAGAAAGAAAGAAAGAAAGAAAGAAAGTAAGAAATGAGCAAGAAAGAAAGAAAGAAAGAAAGAAAGAAAGAAAGAAAGAAAGAAAGAAAGATATGAGCCCGAAAGAAAGAAAGAAACAAAGAAAGAAAGAAAGAAAGTAAGTAAGAAATGAGCAAGAAAGAAAGAAAGAAAGAAAGAAAGAAAGTAAGAAAGTAAGTAAGAAATGAGCAAGAAAGAAAGAAAGAAAGAAACAAAGAAAGAAAGAAAGAAACAAAGAAAGAAAGAAAGAAACAAAGAAAGAAAGAAAGAAAGTAAGTAAGAAATGAGCAAGAAAGAAAGAAAGAAAGAAAGAAAGAAAGAAAGAAAGAAAGAAACAAAGAAAGAAAGAAAGAAACAAAGAAAGAAAGAAAGAAAGTAAGTAAGAAATGAGCAAGAAAGAAAGAAAGAAAGAAAGAAAGTAAGAAATGAGCAAGAAGAAAGAAAGAAAGAAAGAAAGAAAGAAAGAAAGAAAGAAAGAAAGAAAGAAAGAAAGAAATGAGCCAGAAAGAAAGGCGGATCTGAGAGCGAGGAGTCATTCCAGTTTTGCAGTACAGATGTAACTCATTTAATTGGTTTTTATCAAGTCAACTTAATTGGTGTAGTTTAGTAGCATTTAGCATTCTTTTAGAGCAGTGTTTTGGTGGAGTTGAATTGGTATTTTTTTTATCGTCATTTTTATCGTTATCGGGATAAATACCAGAAATAATCGTGATACATTTTTTAGTCCATACCGCCCATCCCTATTCTCCACATGGAAATGTCGTGATCAGTTGTCCTCTAGGGATCCGTTTCCCTTAATTTGCAGACTTCTTTTTTATTATTACACATAATTTTGTGGCAAAACCTGCAACTCACTCTCTTCTAGTGATAAAATCTCATTTGGATGATTTCAATCAAATGTATTCACATCATATGTAAAGCTCCAGATCAGCGTGCCGATAAGTGGGTGAAGATGCTGGAACCTCGAAAGGCCAGCGAGTAAAGTGGCTAAGTCTGTCATTAGTTGGTGATGCTATCTAGCCAGAAAAAGACATCGGGTGTTCGCCAGCCAAGAAAAATGTATTTTGTGGACTTTACACCTCCACAAACATTCAAAAGCATCCAACATTATTAACAGTACAAAATATCCATAACGTTGTGTGTGTGCTCTTATCGGTAATAAAAAACATATCCATGTTTGAGAGTACATATGACATGCTCTCAAATAAAATCAATAATTGTAATAAGTATAATATATAATATAAAAATAAGTAATAAAATAACCACACTTTATGCATGTCCTAATAAAAAAATCACAAAAACATAACCACAGACACGCATTGCATACACAATGAAGCGAACACAGTGAAATATAAGACTTATACTCATGCACTCAGAGCCATAACGTATCCACATGATCAACAAAGCTACTTAACCATAGGCTGAAACACGACTATCTGGCTTAACATTCATCACTTATGATTATGTAACAGGTTGGCCTGATGGTTTTATATTGCAAAGCAAAGCAGCAGAGTAAAAGACGACCATATTGCTGCTTACCTGTACCACTGCACAGCTCTCAATTTACCCTCGTGCTGTCTTCAGGTCAAGGAAGGAGGAAGGGAGGATGGAAAGAAGGGAGAAAAGAAGGAAGGAAGGAAAGAAGGGAGGAATGAAAGAAGGGAGGGAGGGAGAAAAGAAGGAAGGAAGGAAAGAAGGGAGGAAGGGAGAAAGGAGAAAAGAAGGAAGGAAGGAAGGAAGGAAGGAAGGAAGGAAGGAAGGAAAGAAGGGAGGAAGGGAGAAAGGGAGAAAAGAAGGAAGGAAGGAAGGAAGGAAGGAAAGAAGGGAGAAAGGGAGAAAAGAAGGAAGGAAGGAAGGAAGGAAGGAAGGAAGGAAGGAAGGGAGGAAATAAGGAAGGAATGGAGAAAGGAAGGAAGGAAGGAAGGAAGGAAGGAAGGAAGGAAGGAAGGAAGGAAGGAAGGAAGGAAGGAAGGAAGGAAAAGGAAGGACGGAAGGAAGGAAGGAAGGAAGGAAGGAAGGAAGGAAGGGAGGGAGGGAGGGAGGGAGGGAGGGAGGGAGGGAGGGAGGGAGGGAGGAAGGAAGGAAGGAAGGAAGGACGGACGGACGGACGGACGGAACGGACGGACGGACGGACGGACGGACGGACGGACGGACGGACGGAAGGAAGGAAGGAGGAAGGAAGGAAGGAAGGAAGGAAGGAAGGAAGGAAGGAAGGAAGGAAGGAAGGAAGGAAGGAAGGAAGGAAGGAAGGAAGGAAGGAAGGAAGGAAGGAAGGAAGGAAGGAGGAAGAAGGAAGGAAGGGAGAAAACAAGGAAAGAATGTATGAGGGGAGGAAAGAAGGAAGGAAAGAAGGAAGGAAGGGAGAAAAGAGGAAAGGAGAAGGAAGGAGAGAGCAGGAGGAAAGAAGGAACAGGAGAATTAGGTCATTTTGACCCAAAGTCAACACGAGGGTTAAAGTGCCAGACGGCGAGGCTTGGTTTTGAATGCATTTATTATTTCATCAGACTCCAGTTTCTCCGCGAGCTCTTTTTCAAACATGAGCAACGAGAGGCTCCTCAGTCTCTCTGTGAGCGTCGTCGCTCTGCTGATGCTCTGATCCTGTTGACAACTGATAAAAGGCTCCACGGAGCAACTTGTAACAGGCAATGATTATCAGAATACGAAGCAAACAGTTCATCTTGGGGAAAACATCTTTGTCGCAGGAGTCTAAGACTTCAATATGGGACGGGAACTCATGTCGGCCATCCACCTTCCGTTTGATGAGTTGCCTAAACACGGTAGATTCAGGGTCGGTTGCAGGTGCCACGACGCATCGCCTGACGGAGGTTTTTACTGTGGGTGGCACCGGCACACCCTGGCACACCCGTGGCTACGACACTGATCCGTACGGCCCGAACCCTGGATACCTGCTACAGAAGTCTCAAGTAAAATTAAAGCTGCAAGCAGCGACTAACGGGCCCTCCTGCGTGCAATTTTCACCAATACAAGTCATGGACTCAAAAGTAAGTCAGATGACACCACCCACGACTCTTGATGGCAAACTATTCAAAAGTTATGGCATAAAAGTAGGAACTATCAAATATGGACCAATCAGATGAAGGGGGGGCGCACTTTTTGGCATCTATCGTCGCCACGGTAACGCTTTTGACTGATAAAAGTAATGCTCATCATCGCAGGATGGAGACACACATTTTGATGTATAACACACCTGGGTGCACATTACGGTTCGGGCCACATTAACTGCCGAAGAAATGGCATAAATTACGCCAAAATTACATGATTAATTCAAAATGGCCGACTTCCTGTTCGGTTTGGGCCATGGCGCCAAGAGACTTTTCTTAAGTTGCGACATGATACAGGTGTTGGTACCGATTTTCCTGCATGTACCCTCAAACCGTATTGTGGGGCTTAAGGCACAAGGTTTTCTAGGGGCGCTGTTGAGCCATTAGGCCACGCCCATTAATGCAAACCATTAAATATCACATTTTTCGCCCTCCTTGGTGCAAAATTTGGTGACTTTTGGGGCACGTTTAGGGGGAAAAAAGGCCCTCCTTTTGTCGGAAAGAAAAACGAGAACGAAAAAAATAAAAATTCCTACAGATACAATAGGGCCCTAACAAACCAACACATTTTACTTAAATCATGCTCTGCTTGCAATAAGAGAAATATCTGCTATGTTTTCAACCATTATCATCATGAAGCTGAGCTGCTCGATGGTTTAGAGATTTACTCTGAGCTAACTATTCATCATAGGCAGTAATTTACTCTTTCATTCCTCCAATGTAGTTTTATCTTCAGTGGAGCTTCGTATCTGCTTAGGTTGACACGTTGTCTCTCCCGGGACCTACAAAAGGGGCAGCCAGTGAAAAGCCACACTTGGCAGAACTTCCTTCTCGTGAAGTGTTGCTTTGAATGCCAGCGGAGCGGGGAGGTGATGCCTGTGAAGTGTGAGGAGAGGAGGAAGTTATACCTGGCACCGGAGCAGAGAGCAGCCAAATCTCAGCTCGCTGCTCTCTGTTGCCGTTTCAATCTGAAGATGAACAGGTGCTTAGTTGCAATGGCTGCTTTTGGAGCAAAACTATGCATACGCTCAATACTCCTCGGAGTATTCATTATTTTTATGTTTTTTTTTTCTTCTCAAGAACATTTTAATATGTGTGATGCCGTTTGCTTTAATATTGTGCGATATTCCTGCCTGCACTTTCAGTCCAGGGACCCTGATCCGCTCAACTCTCTCTTGGAACATGTTTATGTAACTGGCTAAAGAGATAAAAGTGAAATAAAACAAAACAATCACTTGCAAAGACAACGTAATGCAAAGTCGGTCACCAAATTCTTTCAACATTATGCCAAAAAAGGTGTTAGGAGTGTTTTTTATGAAATTGTTTAAAGGTTTGAAGGATTTTTCTATAAGATTCTACACTGGTGGTTACTCTTAACGCAAGACAACATCCTGGTTTGTAGGACTATATTGTTTTGCTGAGTTTTTCTTTAGGTGAAGACATTGAAGAGAAACAGATGTTTTTAAACTGATAGGTTCCATCCTGTTTTTTAAAGTTTTAGTGATCTTAGGTATTTGCTGAGTTAGTATCTCAAGTAAGAAACAATCGGCAGGATAAATATGTCTGAAAGTGTGACATGTTTATGTTTCTTTAACCTTTGTACTGTCTTTGAGTCTTCTTTCCTCCCTTCCTTCTTCCTTCTTTTCTCCCCTCGTACATTCTTTCCTTCTTTCCTCCCTAGCTTCCTTCCTTTTTCACTTCCTTCCTTCTTTCCTTCTTCCCTCCCATCCTTCTTTCCTTCCTTCCTTCTTTCCTCCCTTCCTTTCCTCCCTTCTTTTTTCCCCTTCCTTCCTCCTTTCCTCCCTTCTTTCCTTCCTTCCTTCTTTTCTCCCTTCCTTCTTTTGTCCCTTCCTTCCTTCTTTCCTTCCTTCCTTCCTTCCTTCCTTCCTTCCTTCCTTCCTTCCTTCCTTCCTTCCTTCCTTCCTTCCTTCCTTCCTTCCTTCCTTCCTTTCTTCCTTCTTTCCTTCTTTTCTCCCTTCCTTCCTTCCTTCCTTCCTTCCTTCCTTCCTTCCTTCCTTCCTTCCTTCCTTCCTTCCTTCCTTCTTTTCTCCCTTCCTTCCTTCCTTCCTTCCTTCCTTCCTTCCTTCCTTTCTTCCTTCCTTCTTTCCTTCATTTCTCCCTTCCTTCCTTCTTTTCTCCCTTCCTTCCTTCCTTCTTCCTTCCTTCCTTCCTTCCTTCCTTCCTTCTTTTCTCCCTTCCTTCCTTATTTCCTTCCTTTCTCCTTCCTTCTTTCCTTCTTTTCTCCCTTCCTTCCT